>NW_026856238.1:0-140419 GCF_026571515.1 Ruditapes philippinarum | reverse complement strand
AATTATTAAAATTATGAATAAAAAAATTTGTATAATATACATGCATACTGACTGTGTTCATTACGGTTACTGATATAAAATATAAAAAGATATTAATAGAAGGTGTTGTAAAATGTCAAGATCTAATTATCATAAACTTCTTAATAAATTTTGAAGAATAAAATACATTGACTAGATCACAAAACACTTGATTTAATTCGCCGATGAAAGGCATTAAACCTATGTAAACAATTTAATACCTTATATGAAAAAAAGAAAAACAACAACACATTTTCCAGTGTAACCGCGAAGCAATATTCATTAACATCTGCGTACCTTATAAAAAAACGGTTTGAATCACATTTATCAGCTTACTTTTAACTTTCTAAGTCTCCAGAAATTTAGTAAATGGAACTTGCCAATAGAGAATCGAAATTATACGGTATAATATGCATTGTTGCACCTAAAAGAATCGACAAAAAGCCAAAATCATGCTTAATACGGTGGTCAAGCCATCATTTTCACAAATGAAGCAATTTCGTGGAAATAATATTTATTTTTTTTAGTTTGGCTAAATAAAAAAAAATATTTGTGAGTTTACTTAGCGCGTTGGAAATCCTGTCATGTATCCGTCATTTATTGCACAATTCTGCGTTACATTTTGAACGAACCGTGTGTTATTTTTACATTCGGGCGTTACTGGATATACACGGTGATAAAAGTGAGCGTACTTAATAGATATTTTAATGCCATGTATAAATTCGCTGAAATTATTACATATTTATAAAACATTTTTATATTCAAGACTTAAAGTGTAAAGTGTTGTAGTTCTTATCACGAGGGAGGAACTTTTGCACGAAGGATGGAGTTCTTATGACATTTTATTGGTCCATAAGTGTGTTAATCATTACGAAGCCAAGTACGCTTATCATTTGCACAAACATTTGGTTATATAATGTTGGTTTTGGGTGTATTTCAGTTCAAGAGATATTTTTCCAACCATCGTTCTTGAGGATAATATACGCTTTTAATTCAATACTTTATCATAATGTCTGCATGTATACAATATCATTGCCAGCTTTAGGCTATGTTATCGGTATACCATAACAAATTACATGTAAATGGTTTGTAGCAAAATATGAAGTACATTACCTTTATCTTAAATTCAATTAGTTCGGGGTCATCTTCATGTTTTCAATGGATATAATTATTTTTAAAAGGTATCAATTTTGTTGCGATAGAGACGCACACACTTTCTATGACAACTATATAACGATATGAATTAAGTCTTTAATAATGTATGTGAGGCACCATAAGGTTCATGCCGTTGATCTACCGTGTTCCTTTCTTTATTAAATTCAATTTAGCCTCACGTGAATTACAGAAATCTCCATATTGCGGAAGATTATTGCATACATTTTTCTTATCAAAGTTTGATTCCATATCTTTAGAATCAGTCTACTTTAAACTGAATGATCATGATTAATTTGCTTTAAAATATTTATCATTTTTACAGTGCAAACTAAATTCTGTCAATGTTTGTTAGGCATTCCCCTTGTATAATCCTAGTTGTTGAAACTCTTCTACTTTTGCTTTTGAATTAATTGATAACAAAAATATATAGTCAAACTTCTTTAGCGTTCTTCTAACTGTAGGGCACGTGCAAAGCTGTTGAAGAGATCGTTAGTGAGTTAGTGAGTTTTTTCCATGTATAAAAATATCTTATTTTTTATGTGCATAGGTGTGAAGGTTTTCCTGGCTACATACTTGCTTATTATGGTAAAAATTAATACACATAAGATAGTTATGCATGCATATTATGTGACGAAATAATGCCTTTATATTCCTACATCACCAGAACAATGTAGTTGCTGTAAAATCAGCGTTTACATTTCAAATGAAACTTAAGACCTAAAACTATAGTCGACGAACAGTATACACAGAAACGACAATAAGTGACATTTAGTTCATTCGTTCGGTTTTATAATGTCGGTATGAAATCGCATGAATTAAATTAAAAAATATCTTTGGAACTAAAATACGCTAACAACGAACAGTATGTAACCAATTTTGTGCTACGGATAAGAGTATTATGTTTCATAATGATAAACACACTTGTTGAATAATAAAATACACTACAACAGCCATAATTTACCCGAAAAAAAAAGGGTACGGCAAAAAACCCAAAATTATAAATAAGAACTCCGGGACATTTTAAAAGTATACAAAAACTCCCCGCCTATTGACTAAAAATACTTTTGGAAAAAGGGTTTTAAAATAAAACAAGAAAAAAAACCCAAACATAAACAAGAACTAGAACTTTTGGTAATTTAAGCAAATCGCTAAAAAGCGTTTCATTCCCCCACCAATGTCCTTAAAAAACAAAAAGACGATTTGGAAAAAGGGGTTAAAATAATCCCTTTAGTGACAAAAAAAAGAAATTTTTCTCTGGTAAAAAAAAGAAAAATTTTACAGGAAAATTTTAAAAAATTAAATTCCCAAATTTCATTTTGGGAACAGTTACAAATTAACCCCCCCCCCCCCCCCCCCATTTTTCCCAAAAAACTAAAACGAACAAAAGCAGCGAAGTTAAGAAAAGATAGCATAATTATGTCAAAATGTAATTAAGAGTGGAAAAACTTTGCATACTGAGCTTACATGTGACCCTACACATATTATATAGTTTCAAGTGAATATCCGTTCTAGTTTCAGAAACATTTAAGTATTGATGGTTATATCAGATCATTTTCTAAGCCTAAAAGTATATCTTGTGTCATAATTCAATGGAATTGTAGAATTTTCGTCATCAGAGCTTGCTTGCAACCATTCATATAAGTTTAAAGTTTCAAGTAAATATTTTTTCTGGTTTAAGAAATATTATAGTACTAAATAAATTTAAAGACATAAAAATGGAGTTAACTTTGTCAAAATATAATACAAAGTTATCCCACACATTTTTAGTTATGAAACTTGACCTGCATATCTTGCTTGAGACACTTCGTATATATTTGAAGTTTCAAATGATTATCTGTTCTAGTATGAGAAATATTCAAGGACATGTTAAAATTTCAGAACATTTTCTAAGTCAATTTTTGACCTTCAAGTGTGACCTTGTCCTTAGGCCGACACAAACGTAACATGGATTCTACATATAACCTTGTTGAGGTAAACTTTTGAGTAAAGTTTTGGAAAATTTTTCCATTAGTATAAGATAACATATTGTCTAATATTTGATTGTATGCAAATTTGAAGCCCAAAAAGGGGCATAACCTTGTCAAAATTCAATACAGAGTTATGAAACTTGACATGTATATCTTAATTGTAGGTTTCAAGCAAATACCTTTCCTAGTTTCAGAAATATTCAAATACATACTAAAATTTAAGAATATTTTCTAAGTCAATTTTTGACCTTCAAGTGTGACTTTAACCTTAAGCCGGCAAAAGGGTAACATGGGTTCTGCACATTACCTTGTTGAGGTGAACATGTCCCGCTAGATTTCCCTTCCAGCTCGGCATTCAAACATAATATTTTACTATATATTTAGGAATGCCTTCATTATCAAGTATCACGGGCAGTTGTTCACGAACCGACATTGCAATAAAACGAGTTTGTCAAGAAATCTATTGCTTAACTCGTTCTCGTGACATAATTACGTTACAATTGTCTCAAAACCAGTTTTGTAAAAAAATAGTCTTGCAACAACAGATCTTAATACAGTTTTCAAATTAAGATTCTATCGAGGCACTATTATATCATATTTAAACATAAGGATTAGTTTGTGGAAGTCAAATTCAAAAACATAAATGATTTACTGTTTGTTTATTTGTTCCAGTAACGCTTATATGTTCAAGCAAATAACAACTCATTTTGATATATACATGATCGTGTTATAATTGACAGCAATGGCTGTGGTATGCTACCTAAATTCGCGGCGATATCAAAATTCTGTATATCCAAGATATGTATTAAATACGTTAAAACTTGGTTGCTGCCACGCAATAATGGCTCTCAAAGCCATGAAGTCCTCATGTTATAATGCACATCTTCGGACCTTAATCGAATAATGACGATCAGCATCGAAGTACATTGTATTAACCTCAAAATAACATTTATAAGCTGGCTAGGCAATGTAGCAGGGCATTACTAAATGTAGTGTAAAAATTCTCTGCTGGAATGCTAAGCTTGCTAAGCAATCTAGCAGAGCATTCCTAGTTATAGTGAAAAAATGCTCTGCTGGAATGCCAAGCTGGCTAGGCAATCTAGCAGGGTGTTACTAAATATAGGGTAAAAATACTCTGCTGGAATGCTAAGCTGGGTAGGCAATTTAGCAGGGCATTCCTAAATATAGTGCTAAAATGCTCTGCTGGAATGCTAAGCTGGCTTGGCAAACTAGCAGTGCATTACTAAATATAGTTTAAAAATGCTCTGCTGGAATGCTAAGCTGGCTAGGCAATCTAGCAGAGAATTACGAAATATAGTGTAAAATGCTCTGCTGGAATGCTAAGCTGGCTAGGCAATCAAGCAGGGCATTACTAAATATAGTGAAAAAATGCTCTGGTGGAATGCTAAGCTGGCTAGGCAATCTACATGATCTAGCAGGGCATTAATAAATATAGTGTAAATATGCACTGGTGGAATGCTAAGCTGGCTAGGCAATCTAGCAGTGCATTCCTAAATATAGTGAAAAAATGGTCTAGTGGAATGCTAAGCTGGCTAAGCAATCTAGCAGGGCATTCCTAAATAAAGTGTAAAATTGCTCTGCTGCAATACTCAGCTGGCTAGGCAATCTAGCAGGGCATTACTAAATAAAGTGTAAAAATGCCCTGCTGGAATGCTAAGCTGGCTAGGCAACCTAGCAGAACATTCTGAATAATTGTGTGAAAATGCTGTGTTGGATAAGCAATCTTGCGGTGCATTCTGAATTATAATAAGCTCTACTGGAATGCTTAGCTGGCAGACTGATTCTGAGTTCCGGGATTTATTGTTGCCAACGTTTTATTGACATTTTGACTTCTATGGACTTCTGAGGCACTCGCAGACTTTCAGGAATTTTTGGTGCCAATGATATTTTTGACTTCTAAGGACCTTTAAGAGACTATTTCATTGTCCTGCGACTTTTTGATGGACACTGTCAGACTTTCAGGAATTTTGGTGCCAATGTTGATATTGACAATTTAGACTTCTTGGGACCCTCAACAGTCCATTTTGTTGTCTGCGACTGATTCTCGGACACTCGCAGACTTTCAGGAATTTTTGGTGCCAATAGAAATAATGATATTTTTTTACTTCTTAGGACCTTTAAGAGACTATTTCATTGTCCTGTGACTTTTTGATGGACACTCGCAGACTTTCAGGAATTTTGGTGCCAATGCTGATATTGACAATTAAGACTTCTAGGGACCCTCAAGAGTCCATTTTGTTGGTCTGCGACTGATTCTCGGACACTCGCAGACTTTCAGGAATGGTTGATGCTAATGGAAATAATCATATTTTTGACTTCTAGCGACCCACCAGAGTTCATTTCGCTGGTCTGCGACTGATTTTGGGACACTTGCAGACTTTCAGGAATTTTGATGCCAATTGAGATAATGACATTTCTGACTTCTAGGGAACCGCCAGAGTACATTTCTTGGGTCTGCGACTGATTCTTTGAGACTCGCAGACTTCAAGGATGTTAAGTACCATTGCAGATCATTACATTTTTTACTTTTAAGGACCCGCCAGTGTCCATTTTTAAGGTCTGCGACTGATTCTGGGACATTCGCAGACTTTTAGGAATCTGTGGTGCCAATGAAGATAATGACATTTTTGACTTCTAGCGACCCACCAGAGTTCATTTCGCTGCTCTGCGACTGATTTTGGGACACTTGCAAACTTTCAGGAATTTTGATGCCAATGGAGATAATGACATTTCTGACTTCTAGGGAACCGCCAGAGTACATTTCTTGGGTCTGCGACTGATTCTTTGAGACTAGCAGACTTCAAGGATGTTAAGTGCCATTGCAGATCATTACATTTTTTACTTTTAAGGACCACTTAGTCATAAGCAGAGCATTGTTACTCCAAAATGTCATTATCTGCATTAGCACGAAAAATTCCTGAAAGTCTGCAAGTGCCCAAGAATAAGTCGCAGACCAAAAAAATGGACCCTGGATGGTCCCTAGAAGTAAAAAATGTCATTATCTACCTTGACATTAAAAATTCCTGAAAGTCTGTGAGTGCTTTAGAATCAGTCGCAGACCAGAAAAAATGGATTCAGGAAGGTCCCAACAAGTCAGAAATATCATTTTCTGCATTGACACCAAAATTCCTGAAAGTCTGCGAGTGACTCAGTATCAGTCGCAGACCAACGAAATAGACTCAGGAGGGTCCTTTTGAAGTAAAAATGTCATTATCTCCATTGGCACCGAAAATTTCTGAAAGTCTGCGAGTGTTCCAGAAACATTCGCAGACCAACGAAATGGACCCTGGATGGTCCTAAAAATTCACAAATATCATTATCTGCATTAACACCAAAAATTCCTGAAAGTCTGCGATCGTCCCAGAATCAGTCGGAGACCAAAGTAATAGACACTTGAGGGTCCCGTATAAGTGAAAAATGTCATTATCTGCATTGACACTAAATATTTCAGAAAGTCTACGAGTGCCAAATAATCAGACCAACGACATTATACTTATTATATTTATATTTAAGAACACCCTGCTAGTTTGCCTAGACAGCTCAGCATTCCGGCAGAACATTTTTACACAAATTTTCAGAATGCTTTGCTGGATTGACTAGCCAGCAGGGCATTTTTAACACTATATTTAGGAATGCCCTGCTAGATTGCTTAGCCAGCTGAGCATATCAGCAGAGCATTTTTCGCACTATATTTTGGAATGCCTCGCTAGATGGCTTAGCCAGCTGAGCAGAGCATTTTTACACTATATTTAGGAATGTTCTGCTGGATTGCCTAGCCAGCTGAGCATTTTTTGCACTATATTTAGGAATGCCCTTCTAGTTTGCCTAGCCAGCTGAGCAATTAAGAAGAGCATTTTTACACTATATTTTGGAATGTCCCGCTAGATTGCTTAGCCAGCTGAGCATAACAGCTAAGCATTTTTACACTCTATTTAGGAATGCCCTGATAGATTGCCTAGCCAGCTGAGCATACCAGCAGAGCATTTTTACACTATATTTTGGAATGCCCCGCTTGATTGCTTAGCCATCTGAGCATACCAGCAGAGCATTTTTACGCTATATTTTGGAACGCCCGCTAGATTGCCTAGCCAGCTGAGCATACCAGCAGAGCATTTTTACACTATATTTAGGAATGGCCTGCTAGATTGCTGAACCAGCTGAGCATATCAGCAAAGCATTTCTACACTATATTTTGGAATGCTCTGCTAGATTGCTTGAGATCTGCTGAGCATAACAGCAGATCATTGATTTCCCTATATAAATCGTAATGACTTTTTGCTTAGCTCACTGTTAACTGCGAACTTCTCACATACCGAAAATGACCACATTGTGAATTTTGAGAAATAAAGTGTTGAAAAAAAACCCAAAAACACTCATGTTATTTTTATTCATCATACACGTAGTTAAAAATGCAACGCTTATTTAAACCATCCAATATAATATTACCCGTGGACCTATGCAATTGATCGCTACTCTGGACTTTTAATTGAATTACAATAGATTTAACAACAAACTTTGACATGTGCGCTTAAGTTATTTTAAATAACAAATATGTTGCGGTGAAATTCTTATTGTATCAACCAATTTGATAATAAGAATTAGACGGGTCATGGATTTATGCATAGCCAGATTCTCCATCCAAATCAATACTTATTCAATATACATCTTCTTGGAAATTCTCTGAATTGATTTTAGTTCGATTATGTTTGGAGCTATATGTATGCACATTATGCCTCAT
Organism: Ruditapes philippinarum; assembly: GCF_026571515.1. Classification (NCBI taxonomy): domain Eukaryota; kingdom Metazoa; phylum Mollusca; class Bivalvia; order Venerida; family Veneridae; genus Ruditapes; species Ruditapes philippinarum. Next base: position 132,520 of record NW_026856238.1, on the reverse strand, counting down.
ACTAGCTTTTAGAAAGAGCAAATATGAATATTATAACATGTTGATGTGTTATCTTTGATGCTTTTATGTACTTACTGTCTTAATAAGTTACCTTCGTTGAATAAAGAGTGTATTATTATTACTCATTTTTATTGTCAAGCTTATATGATTTATAAAGTAATAAATATTCAATATTTTATAAATGTTTTTTAAAACATCTTAAAAACACAAATGAGCCGCGTCATGACAAAACCAACATAATGGGTTTGCGACTAGCATGGATCCATACCAGCCTGCGCTTCCGCGCAGTCTGATCAGGATCCATGCTGTTCGCTATCAGTTTCTCTACTTGTTATAGGGTTTGTAAGCGAACAGCATGGATCCTGATCAGACTGCGCGGATGCATCCATGCTGGTCGCAAACCCATTATGTTGGTTTTGTCATGACGCGGCTCAAATATATTAGCTACCACAGATGACTTCATCAACATGTTGTTTTGAAGAAAAAAAAGACATACAGATAAAAAAAAGTTCATATGGAGACAAAAATATTGAACATTTCTCAGAAACAGTCCTAAAACTGGTGTGAAGCGTTATAATCGGCTCACTATTTCGGCGTTGAAGTACTATCGTCTTTTGTTTCCACAACACAAGTGTCATTTCTATGTTTTCATTATGTGTGATGTCGGAAATGAAAACAACATTTTCGTCATAAATATTTCGTTTATATGTTGATCAATCAGTTAAATAAACTGTCCATCAAAGCAATCTTGTCATCAAAATTTAAAGTTGTATTTCAGGAATGTTTTTTAAGCGAAAAAATAAAATAAAATAATAAACTTCATAAATAGCTATTGAAGTTATTCGTTGCTGATTTAAGAAACTTGAGTTTGAATTTCATCACTGGAATTTTTTAGAAATTCCAGGATCAAGATATTAAAATTGTATAACGGAGTCGTATTGCTGTTATCGCTCAAAGATTCATCGACGCTGACTATGACCTTTCATAATTCATTAATAAAAATGTATCGCCGATATCGCTCAAAGATGTATCGCAGTTCAAGCACAAAAAGGTCAATCGCCGATATCGCTCAAAGATTAACCATCGATATCGCTCAAAGATGTAGCGATCAAGATAAATCGTGACTGACGCTCCAAGATTGGTCGTCGCTGGCCAACAAATATATACCACATTGATCGCTCAAAGCTGTATCGCCGTTCAAGCACAAGCATTTTTATTGCCGATATTGCTAAAAGATGTATCGCCGATATTGCTTAAACATATATCGACACTGCCGATCAAAGATTAATCGCCGATATTGCTCAATGATGTTTCGTCGCTGATGCTCAAAGATGTACCTCCGTTCAAGCTCTAAAAGATTTGTCGCCGATATTGCTAAAAGATGTATAGCAAATATCGTTTAAACAAATATCGTCACTGCCGATTAAAGACGTATCGCGGTTTAGCGCAAAATGTATCGTCGCTAAAGCTGATTATGCTTTTAATTATTCTGAAGACGTGTTGGATAGTTCCTGATTTTCACATTATTTACCTTCCGGTCAATATCCTATATACAATGTACCATATAGACAAAATATGACAAAATTAATATACATTAATTGTCCGATTATTTAACACATATGCAGTAAAATATTATTTTAGCACCAACATTTTAAAGAGTTTTATCAGTTTTCATGAAGATCATAGAATAATGAAATATTTTATCTTTTAAAAGGATACGACATATTGGAAATTACCTTACACCACCACCCCACCACCCCCAACCACCCCCACCAAATAAATGGCAGCCAGGGGAGGTAATAATTGCTATGTACAGTCAGTAAATGATTATCTCCACATCACTCTTAATTATTCAAACAAGCTATAGAAATTTTGAATCAACATTTGCTCATGCCTTAACAATAGTTATAAAAAATAAAAATGCTTCTTGACAACTCGTTACTTAAAATGATATTTGATGATATTTTACCATTTTTCTTTGACGCGTTCTTTATTTTCAGTACTATACCTTTTTCAATATCTTAACGTATTTTTTGATTGTCTTCTTTGTTGCTAATTGTATTTCAACAACAAAGTACTTAAAGCTGTGGACGTTGATGCCTCAGATAGAGGGGAAGTCTTCAGCCAGTATGCACACATCAGAAGAAAAAGCCTAGTGGAAATTAATACAAGGTTTGGTTTCATGATATCGTTTATATCAAATTTATAATATTTTGTTACTTTTTTTTTGCGAAATATAGAATTATGTTAGATATGTAGGCATGTAAGTTTGGTTTTATTTGTAACTTGGTAAAAAGTGTTTACAAAATTTTGTTTTCATGTCATGATTTAAATTATGCCATTGCTATAAGATTGTATGAAAATTATCTAGAAATAACGGTTTGATATATACCAAAATTGAACATTTCTTTGAAATATTCAAATTTAGTTATGAATTATGGTTCTAAACCTAAAGTACAGAGATATTTAAGCAATTGGATTACGAACATTTTTTGTCATTTTTTAGACCAAGTTGTTTATCACCTACCTCTCTTGTTAATAAATAGTTGATTTATACAGAATTTATTTCATGCTTTCCAGTGTTTTATTGTAATATATCAGATGATTATATTCTAATAAACCACTAGTGAAATTTATAAAATATAATTTTCACTGTAGCCGGACTATATCTGAATGCGGATGAAAAGAAAATCATAACTAAATGGAATAACAGGTAGAAATAAATGCCGCCATGCGTAAATTTTGCTTTTTTAGAAAAAGAAAGTCGATGCCATCATACATCATGCTAAAATGTAACAAAATAAGAGAAATTTAACAGACCTATATTTCAAAATTGATGATGTGATGTCATGATGTGATGACGTCACAAAGGAGAATGCGTGACGTTACGCGGCAAAATTAGTAAAAATATACTTAAAATCAATTAAAAAGCATGGAATAAAAAGAAAATTTATTTGTTTTACATATAAGATTGAAATATATTTCATTCGTGAACACCAGCTATTATATTTTCACTCGTGGCTACGCCACTCGTGAAAATATTACATCTGGTGTTCACTCAGTGAAATTATATTTCAATCTTACATGCAAAACAAGCAAATATCCTCTCTTTAATGTACTACGATTGTGTAAGAAGCTATGAGCTTACAGATACACTCTCGAATCCATAACTGGAACCAACCAGGTCTGGGCAATGAGCGTAATTTCTTGCTAAATGATACAATGTCTTGCCCCTGACGGGGTTTGAACTCAAATTAAATAGTTTAACCGTATACTTTAGAAAAATGTTTCCTTTTTTATTTTAATATGTAAACTGTTGATAGTAATTATATATAATAAATAATAATAAAATGAGCACAATTCACCCCTAGTCTTATGTGATAAAATGAGTAAGAAGGACAAAAACATAAAAATATAAAACTGTATGCCAGTTTCCTTGTTGCCAAAGGAATTATTATATGGAATTTATTTTTTACACTTATTTCAATGTATGAATAGTAAAAAGAACCAGGTATTTTAATAGTTAAAGAAAAGAATTTAATATATATATAAAATATTGAAAATTTCCTATTTGCTTCCCGAAACAGTTATATTTCTTAGTGTTAAAATCGTTTGCCGACCAACGAAGTTAAACACTAAATTGTTGTTAAAATGTTCACTTAATAAAAAAAAGACTAACTTAGTGTCGACAAATGATTTTAACACTAAGAAATATAGCCGTTTCGGGAAGCAACTTAAATCAATTTCAGATTAAAAGCTTGTCAATATTCTATTTCAAGTGAACAATTTAACAACAATTATGAACTCGCGGTCGCTCCCCTTTTTGGTTATTAAGTGTTAGAATTTCACTTAATAAACACCAATATTTACAATGTACATAACTGATGCGGTGAAAGTTAGTAGCAACAAAAATATTTTTTTTAAAAATAACAGACTCTTAATATTCTCAAAAGGTGTGCAGAAATACTCAAGAACAAACGGCTGGTAGCTGCAGACTCCTTCAGAACACACAGACACAGTTAAGTTTGTAAACTGGCCGATGTTTCATGCCCGCATTACATAAGTTTAAAGATTATCTTTCTCATTTTTGTATAATTTAAATATGTGATATTTGCTACACAGCGTCTTTGCAAATATATATAAAAACATGTTTTGACTGCACACGTGTAGGTATGTTTACGCTAAAGGTCCACACTATGAATATTTAGTGTCATTAAAGAAATTAAAGATGTTGCACTTTAATATTATCATCTATCATGAACGAACCGAATTAAACCGTGTCTGCGATTTACATTTACTAGTTTCACTACTTGCGATTGAGGGATTACCGTTACGGGTTGAGATATGAGAATTGCAGCCACCGTTTAAAATATGATAAACAAGGCGGCGTTCAATGAACGCAACCCTTCGTGATCGTAAGAGGCGACTGAATGGTCCATTGGAGTCTATGCATCAGGCAACTTGTAACAATATAGGTTAGCCGAAATCATCTTTCCTAGATGACCTTAACTGTGTTAGCGCACCGGTAAAGCAAACAATATACCAGTAACACTGTCGACTTCTTTGCTTCTAAGTCTGAGGTACCCATTCCCCTCCCCCCGTTTTAGATATTTAAAGATATTCTAGTTTACTTGAATTCTTTTATTTCAGGAAAGAAGATTTAATCAAAGATGAACATTTACCTTCCCGCCCTTTGGACCATATTTCTAACAACATATCTTGTATCAGCAAAGCATGACCGGTGGTGTAGTCCAAACAGCATACCAAGTGGTAAATGCGGACGTCATCTTGATGAACTGTTAGGTACTACCTGTGGACGGGGTGGTTTCTACTCACCTGATTTCTCATCAGACAATTTTCTTCCAGGTAAAATGCTGAGCTTACTAGGTCCGTTTATATGTTCTTTAGCAGTTTTTAGCAGTTTTCATAGCCCATAGTTTCCACGCATAGCAGGTACGCTTTCTTTTACTTGGGGACCCTACGCCGTTTTCACGGTATGGTATGAAAGTGGCACTTTGAAGGTTCCATGATGACCGCCGTATGAAATCATCTGCGGATGTTTTAAATTCCAAATTTCCCTTTTTCATGTTTAATTATTGAATTCTGGTTAAGCCGGTGCTAGCGGGCGAGGATGGTATCGTCCATGAACAGCCTCAGTGAAACCGAGTCTGCAACATTTTTAATTTTGACGTTTTGGGCGATCTTTAGGGATTCTGTTTTTTCTCAATTCTACAGATAAATAATGGCGTAAACCCTACCTTTTTGGTTTATTACTGAATGTGCATGCATTGCCATTTCTTTTAAGTGTAAGTAAATGATTTTTATTTCAGAAGAATTCATTTACTTTTTACTTTTGTTAATAAGTGATTGGAAACAGTTGTAAAAATTGATGGGGATGCGGTTGTAATTGTGATAAATGAGGTGCGGTTGTGATAAGTGATTGGTGCGGTTGTGTTAAGTGATTGGTACGGTTGTGATAAGTGATAGGTGCGGTGGTGATAAGTGATTGGTGAGGTTACGATAGTGATTTTGCGGTTGTAATAAGTGACGGTGCTGTTGTAATAAAGTGATCGGGAGCGGTTGATTATCATTTCCGTCATTCATGACAATTCGAAGTTGAAAACGGGAATTCATGAAGTTTGATTCTACTAGAAGTTGAAATCGTGAATTCGTGAAGTTGAAATCATAAATTGTGAATTTGAAAACGTGAATTCATAAAGTTAGAATTGTAAATCCACGAAGATTAAATAGGAAATTCATGAAGTTGAAATGTCCCCATCGGTCTTTTGTATTAAAGCCTTATGTATTAAAGTCATTTCAAAAGTTAAAAGTTACAAGCACGAAACTATTTTGCATGCTTGTTTGTAATCGGATCTCTAAAACCATGTAATATTTTTATTAAATGCTTTTAGAAGAAAAAATATTTTGCGAAAGACTGGTTGCGACATTTTAACTTAAACTCCTGAGTTCATATTCGTGAATTCACATTTTTAACTTTCTGAATTCACGATTAAAAATTCAGAATTTCACGATTTCAACTTCACAAAATTAAGATTTCACTTTCATGAATTCAAACATCGTGAATTCATGTTTTGAACTTCGCAATTTCAAGATTTCGTCCTACTTATGAAAATTTATATTCAGATCATCGGTTAACCGAAATCATCAGTTCGGAAAATTTTCGTGCCTCATTTATTGTTACAAGAAATACAATTGATTGCTAATATATACCGGATTTTCAGGGCAAATTATATATTTAACTACGGAAACGTTAAAATGCCTCCAAAAAGAGAAATCATGAGTCTTAAGTCGATTGAATTTATTTCGATTTAATGAAAAGTTTTAACACAAATAAATTCGCCGAATCTTTTCTCGATATGCTTGATGTTTTAGTCTAGGCGAAAAGGTATCTTTTTCGTCTTTTGAATACATTTGTCTTTTTGACAAAAATTTGCAGAGACAAAACACTTAAAGCATGTTGAGAAAAGTGACTAAGGATGGCAAAAAAGGTATAAACTTTGTGAATGAAATGAATTGATTTTTGTTAAAACATCTAATCAATTAGAACAAAAATCAGTCGTCTTACAACTCATGATCGTACTAAATGGAGGCCTTTAAACGTTTCCATATACACATGTATAACATTTAATTTTGACTCCTCAAAACAATTAAAATGTTGTGTAAAACAAACAAAACAAACATAGTTTTAAACGTCAACCCGCTCGGACGGGTTAAACAAGATGTTAAATTGTTTAGAAAAGCGGTGTGCCGGAGAACGTCTATTAAAAAAAGTCATGAAAATTTCAGACAAACGGAAACTGCTACAATTTCATACTAAGTTTAATGGGAAACATTTTGTTTTAAATTCAAAAATTACACATGGATATTAACATAATTTTTGTACCTATTGCAGGGAAAAGAAACCCGCTTGGAGAAGTTCTTCTTGGAAAAAGGGAAGCCAATGTGTATCTGGAGAAGAGAAGGGACTATTTCTACCAGGGTATCGTCTGCGAGTGCTGTATACACCAGTGTACTATACTGGAATTAAAGTCATATTGTACTTAACGTATCAATTTAAATTTCTATGTTACGTTTTAAAAGCAATATATCAAAACAATAATACCAAACATCAGATCAGAAAAAAAAAAACATTTTAAGAAACAAAACCGCAACTGCACTCATAGCTGTTTACAAAATGTAATATAAACATGGTAAAAGTTATATGTGGCATATGTTAATGATATACCAGCATTTCCCAGGGATAACATACAAATAAATTGATGAAGAAAATTAATCTTTATTCTTTGAAACAGAATGACAGGCTTCCTATACATGTATATACGAGTATGATATTTGTCTTACATTACGATTACAATCAATACGGTGCGATGTTATTGTAGCAGTTTTATTGGTTAAAGATCCTGTAAATCATTTTTTATGGTTTTATATCATAAATCTGATGCTCAAATAAAGATTTGTCAATATTGTAAGTACAAAAAAGCATTATTTGTAAAGATATTACCGAATTTACGTTTCATGTAAATAAAGGGAGGTAATTAGAAATATATTTTCGATGAAGTCTAAGATGAATATTTCAATAGGAAATGAATGCATAGATTTTAATGACAACTTATAATGCGAATAAACATTTGCAGCACATATCTAACATATTATTGGATGCTTGGAAATTGTTTTTGAAGAATAATTATATACATGTACATATATAAAATTCCACTAAAGTGTTGTTACATCCTTAATTTTAAAGATATATTATGATTAAATTTGATATTTGAAAATACTGGTATTTGCAATATACTCTCTTTTGTAAATGTAAAATAACATTTTTAAAGAACACACATTGTAGATAGATTACGACTTTACACGATATAGGCAAAGAACTTTATACATAGTGTCATTAAACAAATCTTAAGAAAGGACTAAACTAACCTGACCAGTAATAGGGACTGCAGCTTCACAAAAGAGTTTATGCAATCTCTTATTTAAGTTAGACATGTTCAGTTAGAACTTTTAGATTTAAATAAATTTCTGCAATAAAAGTATTTTATCCCCTCAATGGTTATATTATAGCTTGAATTGTTTCCGAAATATTGACAGAATTTTAATGTTATGTTTTGCTAATTATGGTCAGTCTTTTATTTATAAAGTTAATAAACTATTCATTTATAAAATGTATAAAACTTAAGCGGGGCCATGACATCTTAATTTATTAAACAATATTCTTTTCATTTTCTCCATTTTTTTTTCAGGAAAGTTATTTCATTTAATAAACACCAGTTCCCCAAAGATTTTATCCTCACTGTTTATTTACACACTGCTGAATAATATGTATAAGGAGGAAATAAAATGAAACTTTGAAATTAGTTTTTAATAATAATTTGTTGTGTATTTTTTTTCTTTAAGAAATCACAAGAAACCCGTGCACAGTTATCCCTGTCTTATTTATTACATGCAGTATAGAAACAGTATATAATGACAATTCATATGAATAAAGAAAAAGCAACACTTAATAGACAAAATTAGCATAGTTATTGATCAGAAGTGACAAAGTTCTGCTTGTAGATTTGATCTTCTAGCTAAAATAACCAGTAAACTCAAGTACTACAAATAGTAGTACTCAAATTACCTTTATTTTACTAATAAGTACCTTCATTTATAATATCAGATACGAAACTTTTACCTTTGCAGGCATAATTGTTTGTTGGTTTTGTTTAGTTTTATGGCGCACAAAGAAAAGACAGGAAATATGATTTTGGCTAACCTCGAGGGTTGCGAACTTTAAGCAACAACAGGGGTGAAAACCACCTCACCTGCTGAATCTAAGAGATGCATGGACTCCAGTTATTCAAACCCATTTAATCGCCTCTTACGATCATGCAGGGATAAACGGTGGCTGAAATTCTGATGCATTAACTCGTAAGGGCAACCCCTCAGACACAAAAGGGAGCCGCATAATTAATGTGTGGCGACAATTGTAATGTATTAATAAATTTACCATTAAAAGGGTTGCAAATGAAAATACAAAAAGAGATAAACCTCTAAATGGCTTTATTTCATTGCTCTTTAAACCTTTATACATTTCGACTGCCATTTTCAAAAAATTCACATTTTCCCCTCTCGAATTACATGACATAGAAAATATTCCTTATACGACTTAAGTTTATTAGTAGACCCCGTGGAACAAATTCGTAATTCTGCTTTCCTTCATACCTCCGGAGCGATCTCGCTATTTCAGAATATCCTCTTGTTCACTGAGGTATTTACAGTCTATAATTGTGAACCGTTTTTAACGACCGACCCCCCTCTATATGATACGGCGTTTAAATCAGGGATTTTAGAAGATGCACAAATCGGATGAACAAAGTTTTCCATAAAGTCTGTATCAGAACGAGTTCATTCTAAAGTCACAAATCGATTTTTGCTATTTACGTAAAATTTGTTTTCGCCGTGTTTCATTTTTCCTGGTATATCTGTAATAATACGATTGTCTTACCAAGCCCCGTGTCGGAAATTGGCGCGAAATTTTAGGACTTCTTCACTTTTAGGGCTTAAGAAGGTGTTTTGACAGGTGTTGAAATACTTGAGATAAAAAGTAAGTAGACAACAAGAGTTTTATCATTCCAACCATTTTATCGCATCAATATTATCTATAAGAAATGAAATATAACATTATAAGAACACACGAATATCAGTTTTCTATGTGTGTAAGAATTTATTATTACTACTCATAACAATAATAAGCAATTCTGACTGAGTAATTTAAGCTTGATTTATATTTATATTATACTTTTATGTTTCAAAATTAAAAATACACCTACAGGATAGTTATTGAACGTAAATTGCACCTTTGATATCATTTCTTAATTACAAATATCAACAATCGATAGTGTGTACGTTCCTTTTTTGGACATTAAATCAAATTACATTCTTTTTTAATTCCGCGCTCGCAATTTCATTTAAATTGCATAGCCCGTCACTTATTCTTTGGAAAGAAGTATACAAACGGAGACAAACAGGGAAAGGATTAAAACTAGACTTGTTCTTTTGAATCTTGTCTAGGGTACATAGCGAGCTGCCGGGTGTTGACTGGAATAAAGACGGTTTGTTGAATTTGTTTTTTTACTTACTTACTTACTTACTTACTTACTTGATTTCTATATATTTATTGCGAGAAAATGATTGTAAATTATTTATAAAATAGACAGAGATGGGATAATTGCATGTCATTAAAAGTTATGTTGGGATGATTTTTATATATATTTTATTATACATTTATTGAGAGAAAAAGATGGTCAATTATTTGTAAAAGAGACAAAGATTGGATAATTGCATGTTATCAAAATACCATTTATTATTAATGTTATGGCTTAATATGTTGATATCATCAATTTTGAACCAACCTTAAGATTATTACAATAAATAAAGCTCAATTTTATTCAATAAATGTTGTTATTTTTATTTCTCAAAAGCTTTTTATTTTTCGGTGTACTTTTCTAGTTTCCAAAATGATTCTCATGGACCAATTACCTGAACATTTTTTTTTCTTCTGTCACATTTGGGGAATTAGTACTATTACATTGATTTAGTATATTGTGTGGAAGTCATAATACAGCTGTGTTTATATTTTGCTACTTATGTGACACATTAATTCACATTTATTGCTACTTTCTTCAGATAAAAAGCATATAGCCATTTCTAAAACCATAATTTATGTGTTTCAAAATTCATTTTTTTTCTTTCTATGGAAGTGAACTTGTATTCGTTTCTAAGGAATAAACTGCCTAAAATGATACATGTCTAATTTCTAAAGAGTTTTTATTTGTTGTTGTCCTTATAGCTGAGCCATCCTTTTTTTTTCATTTTTCCTGACAGCAATTAGAACAACGTTTACGTGATTTGATATTTTGTGTGAAAGTTTTAATACTATTTTATTTACATTTTGATACGTTCCTGACAAATGATTTTTAATTCAACGTCATTTTCTTTAGATGATACGCAACTGAAATGGTTTTTGCAACATTATGCTACACATATTAGAACTTTTTAATGTGGAAAAAACATTTTTGGAGCTTAACGTGCCTTTACATGACGCTACATTTACATTACATTTACATAAAGCTTTGCAAATAAAATAAAATAAATATATAGAATAACAAGGTTTCAAAGTAATATTGAAAGCAACTGCTTGTTAAGTATATTAAAACACGAATAGTACACACCCAAAAAAACTAAACTCGAAAACATACGTTTTTGTTTTTGATCTTTTTTCTTAATATTCTAAAACTATCATAATTATATCATTAATGGCACATTATATATTAAACGAATATTTTTTTCCTTCTTTAGAAAACACGAATATACATTTGATATCTTTGAAATATTGGTTTCAGAGCATGTTAGATGCTGATCACTTAAAAGTATAGTGCTGAATGTGAAACGAAAGTGCAGAAAATGTTAAGAAAGTTGAATTATGACAACTAAATAATTGTATTAAGTGCCAAAAAATATGGCTAAGGTAATTGATGGTTAAAGTAATTTGCAAACGTAAATTTAAGGAAAACATAATAGTACACAAATCAATTATTTTTTTATGAATGAAAAAGTTAAAATACTACTTGTTAACATTTGCCAATTTAAGGACAAATAATTTCATATATTGTGGTACGTTTTTATGTAACGTGCTCAGCATTTTAGTTGTTTTTTTTTTCTTTTCTTTTTACTTTTTATTGTAGATAGTAAACTATTTATTTATTCATTTGTTTATTTATTTATTTATTTATTTATTGTGCCATCAATTGCGTTATTTTTAACAGAAAAAATTATCGATACGTAAAGTTTGTTTTTCAGCATATCAGTCTTTAATATAAATGCTCTAACATTATAGCGATACAAACAAACAATGCAATTTTACATATATTTTTCAGTAACTTTAAAAAAACAGCTCACAACATGCAGTACATTTTGGCTTCACTTATTTTGATTTTCACATTACGTGAGGCCAAGTGTGGCTACGAGCACTGGTGCACCTCGAGCATGGCAGCTCAAGGAAGTTGTGGTCACGGCTTGGACGACCTGCTAAGTCTGGCTTGTGGAGCTACAGGGTATAACGCTCATGGTTCTTACTCCCGCAAAAGGAAAAGGCGCTCACCAACAGGTATGAATTCATCTGTCAATACAACAAAACTTTATTAGGCATTTGGCATTTATATTTATGTCACAGGGTCAAATATTTCTTGTTGAAAAGAAACAAACTCTGGGCGTAGGTTCGATGTTTTTTTTTAATGAATCCAAGTAAAAATGGTCTAAAAATATAATAGATTAATAATTATACATCTTACAAGTACAATACATATAAAAACAAAATACATTGAAATAACAATATATATACACAATCGACGCGGAATAAGAAAATACAAAAATACATAAATAAGATTACAATCAATATGTTAATCTTAATACTATTTCTTACCACAGCGTCTGTAATTAAACTATTTCAATATAAATTGAAATAGGTAAAGTAAATGTAGATCTATGTATAAATGTTAAGTTTTTACTATGTCTGACTCGTAAGAGATGACTGTCAAGAGTGAGCGGGACAGGAAAAGCAAACAGTGCGCAGAAGTAAAAACTATTTAAAAGAACCAATGGATATCTCTCTCACATAGGATCATACATAACAAACACAACAACTGGATAAGTACAACAAAGAACGAGTGACCAGTGTTCACGAGATTGCACGGGTGAGATCGACAATGTACATCATTGACGGAAATTGTCGATTTTCACCGATTCAATACCGGAAGTTAAACTTATACGATAAAACCTAAACGAAACCGAATAAAAACGCGCGTGCACGATATTTCCGCTTAAATAAAACTATGGAAATCCACGGCTGCCATTACCATATAATTTCAATCTGTGACATTTAGTTACAGTGCTATTGGCCAAAACATTAAGTACATCACTGAAAAATGGCGATAAATGATAAAAAAAATAGTAAATATAGATACGTGTCGATATCAGCTTATTTTTATGGTGGCTGATTTTGGAACGCTTTTGTGCGTCGTGTTGTCGGACTTTCGTCTTGTCGTTCTGTTGCAAACCATGCACGCCAAACGGCGCGTTGTCGTGCGGCGTGTTGTCGCGATGTCACATTGTAGAGTTCAAATTGAACGATTGAACTATAAGTCAAGTGACAGGGCGTCATCATGCCGCACGACAACGCACCGTTTGGCGGGCTTCGCTCGAGACAGGACGACAAGTCGACAGCGCGACAACGCGGCGTTTGGCGCGTTTCGCTAGCGAAGACGACAAGACGAAACAGCGATAACTGTGGTGGCTGATTTGGAACATTGTGCTTTGCATTTGTCAATAGCGACATCGCAGCCTATATCGTTATCGCCTTTTCGTCTTATCCCTAGCGAGAATACAACAAAGCGCCAAACGACGCGTTGTCGTGCGGTACTTTGTCGTGATGTCGCCCTGTCGCTTGGCTTATAAGCCAATCCTTCTATTTGAACCGAGCGACAATGTGACATCGCGACAACACCCCGCACGACCACGCGCCGTTTGGCGTACATCGTTATTGACAGAACGACAAGACGAAAATCCGACAACGCGCCGTTTGGCGCTTTGTCCTGTTGTCGCTAGCGCCAACACGATGCATAAAAGCGTTCCAAATCAGCCACCATACACATATATTTTGAAAATGTTGAAATATTCTTTCACATGTCTGTTTTTACGACAGATTCAACTTTTCACTGTGTCGAAAAAGTTTTAAATTTGTTTTTGATCATTCTTTTCAATATGTGTTATTTATTCACTATGAAACCATTCAGTTAATCATCATACATCTTAGCAAATCTGTACACCATCAGTACACCATCTGAACACAATCATTACACCATATGTACACCATCTGTAAACCATCCGTACATGCCGTACACAAACAATTCACTATCAGTACAACACAAGTACACCATTAGTACACAATCAATAGACCACCAGTACACCATTAGTACATCGTTTGTACACCATCAGTACACTATAAGTACACCATCATCACACTATCAGTACACCATCAGTACACAATCACACAACCAGTACACCACTAGTACACAAGAAAATACACCACCAGTACGACATAAGTAAACCATCAGTAAACAATCAGTACATCGTCACTACACTATCAGTTTACAATCAGTACACCATCAGTACCAATGAATACACCATCAGTACACCATCAATACATCATCAGTACACTATTGGTACACTATCAGTACACGATTAGTCAAAACCAGTACAGCATCAGTACACTATCAGTATATCATCAATACACCATCAGTATACCATCAATAAACCATCAGTAAACCATCAGTACACAATCAATACACCAATAGAACACTATCAGTAAACCGTCAGTCAGCACCGGTACACCATCAGTTTACAGTCAATAACTATCAGTACACTGTCGATACACCATCAGTACACCATCAGTACACTGTCGATACACCCTCAATACACCAACAGTACACTGTCGATACACCCTCAGTACTCAAACAGTACACTTTCGATACACCCTCAATACACCATCAGTACACTGTCGATACACCCTCAGTACACCATGATCATGCTGAATTTGTGAGTAGGCCAATCAAGCTTAAGACATAAAACTTTTGATTTTAGGTCAAATTAGGAAACCAAAAGAATAGAGTCATGCCAAACTCTCAGCAGAAGTGTATTCTGATAAGACTCTATTTTTGTGATATAAGCAGCCATGATATATATCGTTCCAGCAGAGCTCAGATGTTTAATAGATACAGCTGTATTGTATTGTACTGTATCGTTTTGTATCAATTTCATATTTCAGAAATCAAAATGGAGCTTAATGGAATAACAATTGGCGGACACAAGGCAAAGGACTATTTGACAAAGAGGACCTCTTTTTACTTCCAAGGGATAGTGTGTGAATGTTGTATCAATCAATGTGAATTTGACGAGATTTTAGGATATTGTAACTTTTGAAGACAAGGAACTAAATAGATATCTCGCCGAAATATGACGATACGCATTTTTCTACAGTGTTGTTTTCAGTGTTAATTAACCTTCACCTTCCTGGAATCGAAACTAATTATTCTATAGAGTCCGGCCAGCCTGTATTTACATTTAGTCTGACTTGCCTTTATCCTAAATTGTTGGCCACTTTATTTCTTTTATTTTGATATTGGAATCCTTACGTTTTAAAGGCACATTATGCCTCCGTAATCAGTTAATCTTTCATTGTGCAGAACATGCAAATATGTGTTAAATTATGCTGTAATAATTGATTTAGAACATGCAAGATGCTCATCACTTGAATAAAATATTGTTGAATGTGAAATAAATTGTGATATAGGTAGAAAAAAAAAGAAAAAAATGTATTTTGACTTCCATACAAAATACTTATTCATTATAAATGTACTAAGTACCAAATACGCAAAAGTAACAACAGATGGTTCAGAAATATGACAAATGGATAAATTTTTGGAAACTGTATCATGACACCAAAATAAATAGGTTTTGAAAATTTAGAATTATATCATTTATGTTTATGAATGGGCCTTTAAACGGATTGTTTAGAATCCAAAGTAGGCCAAATCCAATACACAAAGACAATAGTTTAAGGGTTAATAATTGCCATTTTTTCAGTCTTATAATTTTACATATCATGATTATTGAAAAATATACAATTCATATAATAATGTATATGGACAATAATTGATATATAAATTTCATGTTGAGTTCGTTACGTGATATATAATACAAAACTGCATAAAATTATGTTTTATTTATGCTTGATCAGAACTATTGTATTGCATAATGCTTTTTTGTGAGATCTTCATTAAACAAATTGTCGTAGGTAAAGAGTTTGCTTAATTCACTGAAAATTCATCTATTCAATTTAGTGTCAAAACATACAATATTTCCCCATGGCTCTGCAAGTAATATAAATGAGCCGTGTCATGACAAAACCAACATAATGGGTTTGCGACCAGTATGGATCCAGACCAGCCTGCGCATCCGCGCAGTCTGATCAAGATCCATGCTGTTCTCTATCTGTTTCTCTACTTGTAATAGAGTCGGTAAGCGAACAGCATGGATCCTGATCAGACTGCGCGGATGCGCAGGCTGGTCTGGATCCATGCTGGTCGCAAACCCATTATGTTGGTTTTGTCGTGACACGGCTCAAATATTTTATTTCTATTGTCATGCCTCCAATCGTCCCGCCTATAAACAAGGTGTAGACTTCAACGAATGGCCATATTGCCTAACCCAGAACCTATGTGGCTCCGTCCATCAACAAAATATTACCATTCCTTCACACATAAACAATGTGTTGTTTCCATCACGCCGCCCACAAACAATAATTGTTTCCATTACATGAACAAATGTGGCTCAAATTGTAATACAATATGTTTAATACAGTTAACAAAGAAGTTTCCGTTTCAACCCTTCAAAATAATCTCCTTCTACAGAAATACAAAGTCCAATATTTTAAAAACGGTTCAACACAGTCCGCCGTATACATTTCCAGTGACTGAGAAATTGGCGACCCAAGTCCACTTTTTTCAGCTTTGCTGATGGAGAAAGACCTCAGACACGGACGTTCTGAACTAGCTGTACTGAATATGCAACAACCTTGTTTTCTTGACTGACCATAGGACAGACCCCAATCGGACATGTGTCAAAGATTGCCTTTGCGTGGTAATTCTGATCAAAAGAGATATGTCTATTTAAATGAGAAGAAGAAACAATCATCCTTTACATATGATATCAAAAGCCGTTTGTTCAGTTTTGAACATTGTCCATGGAGAAGCTAACGAGACTCCTAATAGGACCTGTAAAGTATTTAAAAAAGATCAACAAGGATGGGTGGCATTCAATGAACGCATCTCCCAACACAGGGCCACCGGCTAGGTGACTAGCATGACATCAAACAGAACAGGGCACGTGAGCAAGAAAACTGAAAGGGATTTCATTATAAAACAGGAAATCATAGAAACCAACGAGGTAAAAACAGATGAAACTAAATTAAAAGACCTTCAACATGCAGGATACGAGTGTAGGGGAAGGGAACTAGAAGGACCGGGTACGGGAGGTAAAATCAGGGGGGGGTCATAGTGCGGAATATATTCAAATACATACTGGGTCCAAAACAAAACAAAATAGAATTGATTTTCGCATGCAAATTTTACATTTCCGTAAGGAAAAAAGGACTTTTCACTTGGCTTAAGATGAAGCATTAAAGGCACATTATGCCACAGAAACAAATACATTTTAGAAAGGTCAAACAGAATCTTATAATGCTTAAATAATAGCTTTAGAAAACGTAAGAGGCTTGTTACATGAAGAAAGTGACACTGAATTTGAAATTATCCGTCATGAAAGTATAAAAATGTATACAAAGCTGTATTTTGACTTCCGTACAAAAAAAACCCGAATCACTATAAATGCATTAATTTTCAGAAAGCAAAGATGCAAAATATGATCAGGTACTTGGCCAATGAGTAATCCTTTGGCATCTATATCAGCCATCAAATTTAAAAAGCTTTTGAGGAATAAAAATACAGTGTATAAGCCTTTGTAGGGCATAATGAGCACCTGTTAAACAATTATCATAAAGATGTTTGATAAGATGGGTAACACATTATTTTACAACGTCATAGACTTATCTTGATTACCAAATTTCCTAATTGGTTACTTTTCTTAAGTTATGATATCATGTTTAAAGTATTGGGATATGTGATATTACATTTTCCGCATATCATATCAATTCTAGCCATATTTTAAAGCGGACGCCTTCATTCATTCATTTAAAAAAAAAAAAATTGCCGAAAAAAAAAAATTATTTGTTGTTACAAACTTAGAATTTCATTATTTGATCTTGTAAAAGTGCATCATATCACAGTTAAGCCTTTTTCAAATCAACGTCACTAGAGCTATTTATAGCGCGCCAGTAACGTCCGTTTCTAAAAATAGAAAAATCAGGAAAAGAATCGCCCGCTTTACAAATTTACATAGAAAGCGGTCCGGTATATCAAAGGTATCGAAGGGGTTTCTTACTGTTTATATATTTTATCAAACTTCTTTTTCCACTTTAATTTTTTTGATTCGACAATTATATGAAACGATTAACTTAAAAATAGCATATTTAACATTTAGAAAATGTGAAGGCCGCTTTAAGGTCTAAATTGAAACGGTTATTATATATTGTCCGGTATAATGTTTAAGTTACATTTGAAAAGTGTTATTTGCCTGGTGAAAGATATTATTCGCCCTCGATAGGAAGGTAAACAATTGCGGTTGCATAATTTTATTATACTGTCGTATTTCTCCAAACTGTTATCTTATTCAAGCTTAATGTCATTGTTTGTTTTCAATTTATTTATTTGTTTATTTATTGATGCGGTTCTTTTTTCATAAATGAGCCGCGTCACGACAAAACCAACATAATGGGTTTGCAACCAGCATGGATCCAGACCAGCCTGCGCATCCGCGCAGTCTGGTCAGGATCCATGATGTTCGCTATCAGTTTCTCTACTTGCTATAGGGTTTGTAAGCGAACAGAATGGATCCTGATCAGACTGTGCGGATGCGCAGGCTGGTCTGGATCCATGCTGGTCGCAAACGCATTATGTTTTGTCGTGACGCGGCTCAAATGAATGAACATTAACTAGTTTTTGAGACTCGTATATTTTTTTCAAATGAAAATGAGCCCCTGAAATTCATAAGGGTTTGTTGTGATTTAAATCTGTGGAACATCCGATAAAACCATCAATGAGAAGAAATGTGAAAAATCCGATAATGTCATCAATGAGAAAATGTGAAAAATCCTATAAAACTATCAATGAGAAAATGTAAAAAATCCGCTAAAACCATCATTGAAAAAGAGATTGAAGATGTGAAAAAACACTGTCATAAACATGTTACTTTTTTAAACTAGAAAAAAACGAAGATATTTTACAAAATGAAATATTTTCGTATATACGTGAAATAATGTGTTATATGGCTCAACATAAACGGCTGTAAGCTTATATAACCATCTCGATGGTTATATTTCGAGCCACCGTTAATGCAAAGCCATATAATATGTCATCATCTTAATAACGAATTAATAATACAGCAGACTCGTTTTATTTGAGGGAGAATGAAAATTACTTCGCACATATAGTTAACGTAATATAAAGGTCACGATTAGTAAATCGAAAGAGATGTTACTAACGTTTATTATAAACTTATAAATAAAATAATAAGAAAAAATGGTGAAATAAAATGCGTATTTTTCATGTTCTGTATTTTCACTGTAAAAATTTATTTATCACAGCAGTGAAATATATGTTCCGTATTTTCACTGGTGTCTTGCCGGACTACTGCTTTACAATAAATTTAGGCAAAATACAAAGTTTAAAAGGTAATCTTTCAAAGTATAAATGTCAAAAAAGAGAAAAATGTATATATAAACAGAAAATTCAAATGTTTTTCCCTATAAACACAAGAATTATTTTCATCTTGTGTGAAAATTATCATATTTCATTCGTCGCTATACCACCACCAATAATATATCTGTTTCCATACCACCCGATGAAAATAAATCCCGTAGATAGAGGAAAAAAATATCCTCTATATAGTATTATAAATACAAATGATAACTGTACCTGAAACTTTATTAAACATTTTACAAGGAAGAAACGAAAGTGTCGACTGCCGATGTTACTGAACAAAAATAGCAACGCGTGCAAATAATACCACAGTGTGTTGTTGTTGTTGTTGTTGTTAATGATGAAATGAGATTGTGACTTATCAACGTTAAGGAAGTAAATACTCCATGTGAATATAACACAGTGATTTACACGGATAAATAAATGTGTTAATGTGTGTGTTAAATAAAAGTCACTGAAGGGAAAAGAAAAATGATGAACGTTCAACTAAAATCATCATCAATATGTGAACACTCACACCCAAACACTAAGAAAAGACTTTAAATACAAGTAATACGCTGTTGATTTGGATTATTTTCGTTTGTTTTTAATGTTGATTTACATGATTAATATATATTCCTTACCGGAAACAGAGTTATAGTGTATTCTATCTAATGAGCGTAGGCTTTAATCACAAGAAAGTACATGTAAGTGGTGAATTTCCTTGACATTTTATATATGTCCATACATACATTCATAATTGTTATTTTATTAAAATAAGATCGTTACATATACAGTTGTATTATATAGTTATATTAACTACGGCATTTTACTATATATTCATGTAATGAACGCGCTATGGAAAAACTTTTTAAACACAAACGGGATGATATTGAAGAGGCGACGAAATTTAAGATATCTATCATTGGTGATATGGGAACTGGTAAAACGTGCCTGTCACTACGATTTGTAAAAGACCTGTTCACTGACGCTCATAAAGCCACTATCTCAGGTTAGTAATGCTTAAACATGTATGCATGTAACATAAAAATTCGATTCAAACAAATAGGTTTACCATTTTTCTTTTAAAGAAATGTAGCATTCGTGGTTATAGACACGGTATCGAATATTTTTTTCAAGTTTAAAGAGTTACAGTACATCTCTATGAAGTGTTTAAGTACACACATGTATAATTATGTATATTTTTGTAACTATTGATCATGACATTGTATATAGCTGCCGGAAAAATTACAGCTCAAACTCGTCCGATGCATTGCGATGTGTTACGGCTAGACTACGGTGTGTTACGGACAGACCCCGATGTATTACAGTATAATGGACATACTTCGATGTTTAATTCCCCGGTCACATATTCACGGATAATGCCACGGAAGAGCTACGTTCTAATTGTTCACGGATTACTACGGAAATGTGAAATTCCGTAGACCGCTACGGTTCCAGTACGGACACACAACGGTATGAGTACGGAGTCCGACGGATTTTCCACAAAAAGCCCCCGGAAAGATACGGACTGTTACGGACCGACACGGTTTGATACGGAGCGACACGAATCAGGACGGACGCTCTACGGATACACTACGGTCTGCTACGGTATAAGCACGGGTTAGTACGAATAAGTACGGTCTGATACGGAGAAGGAGGAATTGATACGGAGAAGAACGAATTGCCACGGATCTATACGGACCTAATACATCCGTCCACAACCTCTTGCATGCTCATTTTCAAAATGCCCCACAAGAAAAGAAAACATAGAAAACGAATTGCAGAGTTCAATAATTTTGGATGAGAGGATTCGGCCTAACTGCGTCCGACCCCCGAGACAAATCAGGTCCGATTAAAGGACGCTGTATCCTCAACAAGTTCGGACATGAGAGCCTCATACTAAACATAAAGTGGTCTTTGTAAAAGCCCATCTCTAGTCCACCATCTCGTCTGTCTTCTCTTACCTGATTAGATATAGGCTAGTAAGCATTTATGAAAAATGTTGATCAATACTGCTTCTCTATTAATTTTAAAATTTGCTGTTCATTTTACAATTACATTAATTATCGTGAATGAGGCTTATGAGACACTTGGTTGTATGTACATATTAACTCCAAATTCACGATCCAATGTTTGTAAAATATGTAACATTAAATGTTATTCTATTACTTATGAAGTGTAGTACGATATTAATATATTTTACCTCTATGCATGTCATCAAGCAGCTCGACCACTGACCCCGCATTCTGAGTCTTTTCAATATAAAGTTGCAACCAGTAAATGGCAATTATCATTTATTGAATGTTCCCGCAAATATGTCTGTTTTTAACAAGAAGGTAGTATTTATACCCATGAAAAAGTACATGATACTTAATTCATCCGTACTAAACAGTGGTGGACCGTACAATTCCGTACCGTTTCTTGTTGCAACGCAATAAACCGTATAAGACCGTGCTAATCCCTGTCTCTCCGTAGTACAACGTATTACGATCGTGACTTTCCGTGACAATGTCGTATTAATCCGTATTAAAACCGTAGCATATACGTAGTGTAACCGTACAAATACGTAGTTTTCCGTACTAAACCGTAGAAATCCTTGACAAGTTGGTGGTCCACGAATCAGTACGGACTAACACGGTTTTCGTTAGGACCAGTACGTACAGTACGGTTTAATACGGACTAGCAGGGATATGCTACGGTTGATTTTTCCGTAGCAAATTTTTGTGCATGTTCAAAAATTGTCAAGAATCGCTACGGATATACAAGGACTACTACGATTGACTACGGTTACAATACGGAGAGCTACTGACCAGTACGGGTAGCTACGGACAATGCCGGAATTAATCCGTGGCTCTTCCGTGGGCGTATTCCGTGAATATATGACCGGGGTATTACGGGCATACGTCGATGTTTTACGAACAGACTTTGATATATTACGAACAGACACCGATGTATTATGGACAGTCTTCGATGTATTACGAACAGACCCCGATGTATTACGGAAGACGTCGATGTCTTAAGAACAGACTCCGATCTATTACGAACAGACCCCGATGTATTATGAACAAACTTCGATGTATTACGGACACATTTTCATCTATTACGGACAAAATCGATGTATAAAGAACAAACCCCGATGTATTACGGACATACTTTAATTGATATTTTATGAACAGACCCCGATTTATTATATACGTATAAATGAAATATTGAGAAATATTGCTGAAATAAAATGCGTATTTTCACTTTCCGTATTTCACTGTAAAAATTTATTTTTCACTGCAGTGAAACATATTTTCCGTATTTTCACTGGTGTCTTACCGGACTACTTTCTTTTAAATTCTGCCAGTTCACAAAATTTAAGGGAAAATCTTTTAAATTTTAATATCAAAAAGGAGAAAAATGTATATATAATAAACAGAAAATTCAAGTTTTTCTATAAATACATGATTTATTTTCATCTTGTGGCATGAAAATTACCATATTTCACACGTGGCTACCGCCACTCATGAAATATTTATGTTCATACCACTCAATGAAAATAAATCATGTATTCATAGAAAAACTTGAATATCCTCTATGTTTTACGAACAGACTCCGATGTATTACGGAAAGACTTCGATGTATAACGGTCAGACTTCGATGTGTTACAGACAAACTTCGATTTATTAAGAACCAACCCCGATGTATTACGGACATACTTCGATGTATTACGGTCAAACTCCGATGTGTTACGGATAAACTTCGATGTATTACGGACATACGTCGGTGTATTACGAACAGACCCCGATGTATTACGAACAGACCCCGATGTATAACGGACAGACTTCGTTGTGATACGGACAAACTTCGATGTATTACGGACAAATTTCGATGTATTACGAACAGATCTCGATGTATTACGGACACACTTCGATGAAATACGGACAGACATCGATGTATTAAGGACAGACATCCGATGTATTACGGACAGACTTCGATGTATTACTGACAGAAATCGATTTATAACGGAAGACTTCGATGTATTACGGAAATACTCTGATGCATTACGGACAGACTTCGGAAACTTGCTTGCGGAATACTTAAACACGATCAATATTATGACATCCTTTTGAGACTCTGCAGAGAGTAATTTTCCAAGGCAAGAAAGAAATATGTATCTGTATCAGTCACATTATGGGCCGATAACAGTCGGTAAATGTTGCTTTTATTCTTATGTAACGAAATTATGATATTTTTAAGAATGAATGGGGCTTTGATTTCTAGGATGTGGTTCAATCGTATATGATTATAAAAAGATAAGCAAATGCTACGACTTAGCTTTGTACATTTGACTTTTTATGAATTTTCTTTTACATACATATACTAAAAGGAATGGACGCCTTAGTCAGGGTCAGTTCAAATTGAATGACCCAAGTTAATATACGATCTAATTTATGCAAATGTCAAGAACATTTCAAGCGTTTATTACGAAAGTTAAAATACACACAATATTTTCTCTTAAGCAATGCCGTCCTAAATAAATGATGACCTTGGATATACATGTACTCTATTCTCTTTGGTGTAGTGACAGACTGCGACAGATTGTTTAAAGAAACGACATTCGGCTTGTATGTGCGGACAACAGAAGTTAAAATTGACGCATATAAAACATGGGCCAATTGTCTCACAAGAAAGAATTATTACTTTTCAGATATTGAAACAAAGGGACTAGAAATCCAAGGTAACAGAGTCGTATTTCAGATCTGGGACACCGCTGGTCAAGAACGCTTCCGTTCCTTACTGCCGTTGTACATGAAAGGCATAGATGGCGCTCTTGTTGTGTATGACGTAACCGATAAAGTAATATATCATCACATATATTTGAGCCATGTCATGACAAAACCACGTAATGCGTTTGCGACCAGCATGGATCCAGACAAGCCTGCGCATCCGCGCAGTCTGATCAGGATCCATGCTGTTCGCTATCAGTTTCTCTACTTGTAATAGGGTTGGTAAGCGAACAGCATGGATCCTGATCAGACTGCGCGGATGCGCAGGCTGGTCTGGATCCATGCTGGTCGCAAACGCATAACGTTGGTTTTGTCGTGACGCGCACACATTTGACATATCACTTTTGTGAAATAAAGTTCCGGATTTTTTTTAAAACTTTGCAATCAGCGTGTTCAATAATATGCACAGATTTTATTTTTATTTTTAGTGATAACTATAATATGTTTTAGATATTAAAGGAACTCAAAGGGTAAATACCTGAAAGACATTAAAGACATAAAATCCGCTATTGTTTTCATGCTGCATGTTATTATGCTACTGAAATGATTTTTAAAAAGTTATTTTATTTCGAAACGTCTATTGATCTGAATCAATATGTAACAACACGTGTTCTGCCAATATTCCAATTTAGAAATTCTAAAGCAACAATTAACCTAAACATGGAAAGTATGCTAGGACACTTTATAACATTTATGTGAAATACTTTGGAAAATGTTTAAAAAAAACTGGAAGAAATATTAAAGTCTGACCGAACACCTACACACCAACATTTTTCAATATATTTTCTGAAGTTTTACGCCGAAAAATCTAATTAAAATATGAGCAAATATTCATAAAAACATTTAAGTTTGTACGTTCTATTAAAGGCACTTTATGCTTAAGAAATCCATAATAGTTTTTAATTCTATAGAAATGTCAAACATATGTTTGATATTAATAATGTTTCAAAAATGGATTTTGTTAAACAAAAATTAAGGAAGAAAGTAGCATTGATTGTGCAGGAATGTGTCGTAAAGATAGCAACATGTAATCAAATCAGTATTTTGACTTCCATACAAAATATTTATTTACTTTAATTATATCTATAGCAAACAGAGCTAACTGATCAAAATGCAGTTCATGTATTTGGCAAATAAGTATTATTTAGAAACTGTAACAAGATACAAAAAAAAAGAGAAATAAAAAAATAATAGCATTTCTCAGGCATAATGGGCCTTTAATATTAATATCCACATACTTAAAGAAACTATAAAAAATATATTTATTTAACCATGCTAGGTTACGTACGACAATTTGAACGGCTGGGTTAAAGAAATCAGAAAATATGCTGAGACCAATACGGCAATTATGGTTGTAGGAAACAAAATAGACCTACCTGAAGATAGAAAACAAGTAACCGCCGCGGTGAGTGACACTTTTGATTGATTAAACCTAGATAAAAGTACTATTTTGTGATTATCATTAGGGAATATCATATGGAGTTTAATAATAAATTTTCAGTCTGCTCGTGTCATGTGTGTATGAATGGTGTTGAAGATACAATACATTGTTTTATATAATCGTTGTTATAAATCAACACGTAGTTTTAACAAATCTCATCGATACTAATGAGAGAGCATGGAAATCCCATAAGTAGATGTCTTATGAATACGTATCTTATATTAACTATTTGAAAACCATCGAAAACATATGATAAAAATATACTAGTAAATCTTGTCCAACGTCATACTAATCAATTTTGGGGTACATCTTCGGTTGGTTAATTAAGATCGCTGTTGTTTGTGTTTGTGGAATCCCCGTAAAGAATTTAAATCAGTAACTTATCTTTCGAAGGGTTTCTATCAAGGACATGCTTGATTTTCACGATCATTAGTTTGATATATCATTGCGACGGGGACCCATTGCGACATTAACAGATAAATTCTTTTAATTATAGATATAACAGCCTTTCTGATTGGATGTTGTTTAGGTTAGGTCATAGGTCAAATTTGTATTACTACGCTAAATTGTATAAATTATAGGGTTTGGTGCCCTTTCACGTTTTTGTCGGACACGTTTAGAGAAAGTCGCTTTTCAAATTTCATTTAGTTATTTCTTATACTTGTGTAATGTTTTGTATATACATAGTTAGCTTGTTTGACTTATCTCCGCTTGTGTTGTTTTGTGTTGTTAATTTTGGCGGGAAGTTGCTAGTTTGTGTTGAATTTCATTCCATTTCAGTTTTTAGACATTAGAAGGGTCTCTTATAAATTATATTATAATTTTTGATATATCATATTTCTGGTTATGACATATTTCTTGATGTCAAGAAGCATAACAACCTTATTTACTAAAAGTGAGATTATTAAAAGGATATATAGATACAATATTTTACCATTTATATGTATAGCGAATTGCGCTTAAAAAAACCCTACATTTATGTAAGCTGTAATGGGGCGGGGCGGTGGCCTATTGGTTAAGGTATCTGCCTCTCAACCCAGGGATCGTAGGTTCGAGCCTTACTAGGGTCACAACCAAATGATTTCATATGACATCATTGCTGGTTTGATCCAGAAGCGCACTAAACAGCCTTTTCCCCAGAGATCGTGGGTGCGAGCCGTACTTGGGTCACTTCCAAGTGACCTTTTATGACATCAATGCTGGTTTGTTCCAGAAGCGGACTCAATAGCCCTCTCCATAATGAACACTAAAATACAAAAGTGTTTTAAGTGAAATCCAAACAAAGAATCAAATTCATTGTTTGTACGTATGTAAGAAATCAATACATTCTTTCAGGAAATTAAGTCAGTTATAAGGCTATAGGTCTCAGGATATATATTTCTATATTATGATGTATGACGTATGGTTGTTTTCAAGACATTGTTATTTTTGCACTTTGTTATTTCCTATGTAAATCATTAATGTATGTGTTTACAGTAAAACCTGTGATTTTCTTTTGTCCATTACTGATTTTCATTACTTTTCCCTTTGTTTATTACTTTTTTTAATAATTATTGTTTTCTCCATTAGTGATATTTATTACTTTTTCTTTGTCCATTACAGATTTTATAACTTTTTCCTTTGACCATTTCTGTCTTTCATAACTTTTTTTCTTTGACCATTTTGATTTTACAACCTTTTCCTTTGTTCATTACTGACTTTTATAACCTTTTCCTTTTATAATTACTTCATTACTGACTTTTATAACCTTTTCCTTTTATAATTACTGATTTTAAAAACTTTTTCCTTTTTCCATTACTGATTTTTATAACTTTTTCCCCTTTGACCATTACTATCTTTCATAACTTTTTCCTTTAACCATTACTGATGTTTTAAAACTTTTTCCTTTGATTTTGATTTTTATAACCTTTTTCCTTTGTTCATTACTATTTTATATATTTTTCCCTTTGTCTATTATGGTGGCATATTTCTGCCACCAGATAACCATATAACTAACTAGTTAATTAAGAGGTTAACTAGTTACGTAACTAGTTAACCTCTTAATTAACTAGTTAGGTATCAGGTTAACTAGTTACGCAACTAGTTAACCTCTTAATTAACTAGTTAGGTATCAGGTTAACTAGTTACGTAACTAGTTAACCTCTTAATTAACTAGTTAGGTATCAGGTTAACTAGTTACGTAACTAGTTAACCTCTTAATTAACTAGTTAGTTATCAGGTTAACTAGTATCGTAACTAGTTAACCTCTTAATTAATTAGTTAGCTATCAGGTTATCTGGTGGCAGAAATATGCCACCATAGTCTATAACTGATTTTTATAACTTTTTTTCACCATCACTGATTTTTTATAGCTTTTTCTTTTGTTCATTTATATACATGTAACTATTTCCTTTGACCGTTACTGATTTTTATAACTTTTTCTTTTCACCGTTTCTGATTTTCATAGCTTTTACTTTAGTTCATTACTGATTTTTATAACCATTTCCTTTGATAGTTACTGATTTTTATTACTTTATCTTTTGTTCATTTCAAATTTTTATAACTATTTTCCTTGATAGTTACTGATTTTTATAACTTTTTCTTTTGTGCATTACTGATTTTTTAAAACACTTTTCCTTTTGACCATCACTAGTTTTTTATAACTTTTCCTTCGACCTTTACTGATTTTAATCACTTTTTCCTTTGACCATTACTTATTTTTTTTAACATTTACTTTTGACAATTTCTGATTTTATAACTTTTTCCTTTGACCCTAATTGATTTTTATTCCATTTTTCTTTGACCATTACTGATTTTTATAACCTTTACGTTTGACCATAACTGATTTTTTGACCATTACTGAATGACGATGGAGCTACGGTTGGTCCCGGTAGAGCCCCGGTAAAGCCCGGTTCATTAAAAAAAAATAACGACATTTTGCGATGATTGCACTTGTTTGTATTAAAACCCTTTCCATTTCACTTCTATCAAGTCTTGCGTAAGGATTTTTCCGGCGTCAACCGGTAACGGCCGGGGAAGCACCGGCATGAACCGTAGCTTCACCTGGGCTCTGCCTGGATGGTCCGGAGCGCATCCTGTGTGGTAAGTTGGGAATTACCGTAGCGCTGCCGGGGTAGGTGTGACCGCAACAATAATATCACCCTGGATCGTCCCGGATCATCCAAGTAACTTAGTGTCTATGTTTATTTATGTTTTCAGGAGGCCGAATCTTGGTGCAAGTCCCATGACATCCTGTTTTATGAAAGTTCCGCAAAGACAGGCGAAAATGTAGACAAGTTATTTTTGTCACTTGGTAGGTATCTATTTCTGATTTCAAATATAAACAAATGACTTATTTTTGGTACGAAAATTTACTTTTTTATTATTCAATCAATAAACTATGTACAGAAAGCTGCGTTTCCTATCACAGGTAAAGTAAATTTGATAAAATTTCTAAAAAAAACTATAAAAAAAAACTGAAAGTTTTTCTAAAGACACTATATATATATGCATGGTGACCACCTTTATTGTGTAGAATTTTAAACATAACATATCTACTTTCTGTGAAGTCAAAATATGGTAAAGTATAGTAAATATTTTATGTTTACAGAGACTGTGTAACAATTTTCAATATTTTCTAATATCAAATTTGATGATATTATATCTTAAAGAACATAAAATGATACCGATTTTGTATAAAGGTTATCGCTCTACAGAGGGCGCGCTTTGTAGAAGTTACATTATCTCTATATCAATCATTAAACTTTGTTTTTTATTCTCTTTTTTTCTCTTCTATGTAATCAGGGGAAGAAATGTTAAGAAAGATAAAACAAAAGCCATCTCGTTATGTATACTCTGACAGTATTAGCATGTCTATAGAAAAGGAAAGGAAATGTTGCTGACGTCAACATTTATATACGTAAACGTCAAGAAACTTAAATTGCAAAGAGAATGAAGTACGACCTTAGAGAAGATGACGTCATTTTTCAAATTTTGGACGGTCTTTCTAAAGTGTTTGGATTGGATTTATATCATTATATGATAATGTATAAGTCTAAACTTAAAACAAATACTAATGTATGATATTGTGATTAAAAATAAGAAGGATGAGGCAATATCATCCTTAGTGACGTCAGGATAATGAAAGTTTGCTTACATTTTTTTATGCTTTATTTATGACTTTGTACTTTGAATTTTTAAACTGCCCATTGTAGCTTTATGTATAGTTCTGCATTTTGACAAAAAACTTTTAATTGATTATCAAAGAATGACATTTAATACCGTTAATATGTAAAACGGGACATTTGATTCACACAAGGAGTTTGTTTTTGTTCTTTTTTTATTTGGTGTGGCTGAATAAAAATCGCTTTTGACCAAAATTTTTAACCAATGAAATTGCACGTTACAAAACCTTGAACTGAAAAAAAGGCTGTTTACAAATATTTACATAACTAAAGGTTGTGTCAAAAACGGGAAAACCATTTCAAAAGGCACATATATACATAACGAACTATGAAAATGCTATTTTCTTTAGATTGACATTGTTTATTTTTGTGGCAAAATGGGCCTTTAAAATCAGTTCCGCCACTCTAGGCCACGTTATCGTGTCAGTTTAAACACAGGATCCATAGTCAAAATGACATACATTTTGTATATCTTACATTAAGATAATATGAAATTAGGGTCTATACCAGTGACGTGGTTAGCTTTTTTTGAATTTAATATCAAGCATAAACATTTCCATATATAAACCATATCTTTCCTAGATTTTGTAAATAATAAGTAAATGCAAGTATGTTGTGCCGTTTAATAGATACGCATGAATTGGTGTTGCTATTGTACCGAGTGTTTCTACATAGCTCGTCCACCATGCTTGTTAAGCTTTAATTTTACCTAATTTGAAACGTGATGATTTATCTTAGAAATGCATATAAAGACGTAACATTTTATGTTTATCATCGTTAATTAAGTTTTTTTTTTCTAAGATAATGATATTTATTTACCGGTTTTCTAAAATCATACTTCTACCGGAAGTGTAATTTATGATAGAGAGAAGGCTGTAGTGTCTTCAAGCAACAGTCTGAATTGTGTAGACGCTTTTGTTCATTGTTTTTCCAAAAGCGCCCTGTAATCTAAATATACAACTCAAATCTAGAAACAGTCCCAAGATTTGCAAAATAGCGGCGCCCTGTTAACTTAGAATTTTGATTTTTCTGAAACCTTTTAGATTTGGAGAGAATATCTTTTTTTATTTATTTTAATGTGATTTCAATTTAACTTATACACGTCATACGTGTTATCTTAGAGGGCTTAAGCTCTTTGGTCCTACGGTCTCGCACGAACTTTTCGCGTATACTTATATTGTCAGTGTTTAAAAAACCGTGTAAAGGAATGTCTGAGGTATTCTCTACACCATTAAATTAAATGCTGTTAAGTTGAAATGTTGTAAAATATTTTTTTTTAAATTTTTTTTCAAAAGTTTTTTTAAAAAAGAGATAAATCAATTAACTAGTTGAAATGTACAAATGTACTTTACTATTGTTAATATTGTTCAATGTGTTATGATAAGATAAAAAGTTTTGTTGTCTATGTAGCGCATGATGTCATCAAACAATTGAATAAATTACCGGCATATAGGGAAGAAGATGTGATATTGTTAAGGTGAAAGTTGCTAAATTATCAAGGTCATACAACGCTATATTTTTGCATTTATCTTCATCGTAATCATTGGCTTTATTAACGTTGGGGATTTTTTTCCCTTGAAGTTGTTCATATTGAAAACAAATGAATTAAATACATGAATTGCGTGTTTTAACTTATAGTTCAAATGTATTGCTAAATGTTTATTTTATTTGTTTGTTTGTCCATAAAGGAATAAGTGGTACATACCAGCTACATATAAAAATACAGATCCAAAAATCTATTTCGAAAAGGGACATAACTTTACGAAGAATAATTTTAGGATTATTTGCGTCTTCATAATTATGACAATAAACATTTATACAAAGCTTGAAATCAATAGCATTTATACTTTCTGAGAAAATGGACCTTAACAAAAAGGTTAACCAACGCAGCTACCAACGCAAACGCCGACGCTAACAACGACGAGAAGGTCATGACAATATCCCAACTTTTACTGTTTACCCGTCTTTATTCTTGGCTGAAAAGGGGGATAACTCAACAACATATAATAATGAGGATTTTTTTTAATTAGAGATTTACCTCCCTTGTTATACATACCTACATGTCTATACATTCACTAATTAAATTTGACTCTATTATAGCTTGTGATTGCTTAAGATAATATAGATATAAAGTAAATACTTAATATCTGATTAATAAAACCTTTCCCCAATCTTTAGGTATTTTGCCCTTATTAGAATACACATTAAAAGGTATAATGTAAAACAAAAACGACAGTGTAATTTCTTAAAAGCTTATATGGATTATTATCTATGCTACATGCTTTGGAAAAACCTGTATTATAATAGTTAGTCTTTTCACATAAATATGGTACATTTTCATTAGTTTCTATATATGATTTCCTAAATAGGTAACATTATTTCCAATATAATCAATATCAAAGATCTTGCTATTATAAAGGTCCATTGGGATATTAGATATCTTGTTATTTCGAAACGCCAGCCTTACCAATAGTTTTCAAAAACTTGAACATTACAAAACCCTTAAACACCACATTATGCAAACAGACTGGGAACAATATATTAACAATGATATAAACATTTACACAACAACAATAAACAACAAGATTCTTAAACTCTCAGAGCAGTGAATTCCAACAAAGCAACAATAAACAGTTAGTAAGACCAAAATGATGCAGTGGTGGATCACGTCACAAACTAAACAACTTATTTCGTAAACGTTAAGAAACTTTACCACAGAGGCAAAAACGCACCTAAAATCCTATGAACTTGGCACAAATTCAAACCCAACTTCGTTAACAAAATTTGTTTCAGGCTTATTCATAGTGCCAAGGGGCGAAACCATAATAAAGAAACTGGGCATATTCCCATTCAATCTGATAATACTATACAAAAAGAGAGTCATCAAATCATTTATATCTCCGACTGAAAACCAAATCATTCCCGCACTGACATGTCCAGACTCTAACAGACTGATATTTGACAATAAATCAATATCTGATATATTAAATATCTTTTTCTACTGTCAGACTTCTCTTGATAATTTAAATGAAGAAACTCCTGAAGATTTCTACGTAGAGCCTGTCCGCACACTCACTTCAATCACGGTTACAACTTAAAATGTCAACTCTCAATATCAATTAAGCGTCCGGGCCTGATGAAATCAGCAATCGGATCTTGTGTGAAACAGCTTCCGTAATTAAATATCCACTTTGCTCCCTGTTCAATCATTCACTTCGCTGCTGTAAAGTCCAACAATCTTTGGAAAGATGCTTTATGTTTGCCCAATTTTTTTAAGAAAGATGACCCTTGCTTCTGCCAAACAACTATCGTCCTATATCACTTCTTTATTGTATGGAAAAGGTCTTTGAACTCTATATCTCCGCTTCAATCTGGTTTCAAACTGTGAATCAAACTAAACTTTTCTCTACAATTCTTTTTGTAGGTGTTTGACGATGGTCTAGAGATACAGACGTTGTGTTCTTCGACATAAACAAAAGGCTTTCGATAATGTGTTGCACAAAGGTCTCCCTGCCTAAGTTACAAAGAGCTGGTATTCGAGTGCCTTTTCTTGATTATTTTTCAAACTATCTGTCAAATAGACGTCAATCTATGGTTCTTCCTGGTGCTAAATCTGATTGGCCTTCTATCAAAGCAGGTGTCCCTCAAGGTTCGATTTTGGGTCAACTTCTCTTTTTATAGTTTATATCAATTATATAGATGTAGACCTACGGTCTTGTGTAAATCTTCGCTGATGATACCAGCTTTTATTTAATCGTCGATTATCCAATACATGCAGCTGAGACTCATCAAATTGATATAAACAAAATTTCTTTATAGGCTGATATATGGCGGGTCAAGTTCAATCCTTCTAAATCTGAAACCATGTCACTCAGACGTAAAACATCTTAACCTTTCTATCCACATATTTCTATGCAAAACGAAATAATTTCTGCATTTACTTCTCACAAACACCTTGGTTTACATTTTTCTGATGATGGTTCTTGGCATACTCATATAAACTATATAAAGGAAAGAGCTTGGAAACGTTTACATATCATGCTTAGACTTAGATTTCAACTTGATCGTAGATCTCTAGAAACTCTATGTCTTTCTTACATCAGACCTATTTTAGAATACGACGATGTTGTCTCTATAATTTGTACTCAATATGAAAAAAATGAACTTGATAAAATCCAATACGAAGCTTGTAAAATTACCTCTGGCGCTAGTAAACTTGTTTTTCTGCATGAGATCTAACAAGAAGTCCCTTAGGAATCTTTAGAGTCTAGACGAAGGAAACACAAACTTATACTTCTTCACAAAAAGAAAAATGGAATTTCCCCAAACTACCTTTCATCTCTTGTCCCCCTTCAGTAGGTGAGACATCAAGATACAATATTCGCAACTCAAACGATATAAACTGTATACGAACAAGAACTTCTCTGTATTATAATGCTTTTTTCCTTAGGCTCTAAGAGACTGCTCTTAAAGTACATATCGGCATTAAAGCATTTGTCTGATTAAGTTATGTTCCATTCCGTTTTTTTTTCCGTTTCTCAATGTTTTTCACGAGCTAGCGTCATTATGTTGACAATACTGTTTTGATTATAATACCATCGGGGCTGTCATTGCAGTAAGCTGTTTTTACTTTAGTGCCTTAAGTCACCGGGGATTTTTCTTTTCCCCTGAATTTTTCGAGGGTCTACAATTTCATGTTATTTTTGTTGTTACAAATGCTTCCGAAGGATTACACTTTTTCCAGATTGTTTTTATTTCCATAAATGTATCTCTGCTCAGTTAGTATGCAAGACTATAGTTAGAATAAACTCACTTGATTTTCTGTTAAGTCAATGACTATTTTTTTTAAATGTTTTGTTGTCAATGTCTCTAAAGATCTTGATTTCTCACCAATCTGATAGACGAAAATCTCACATGGGCTTATCTCACACTCATTAGTTACAACAAAAGTGATATAGGCTGGTAAATGTACATGTAAAGAGCATTTTATCATCTTACAATGTATGTACTACAGCTACCTTTATTGATTGTATATCTATATACCTATATAAAACTAGAAATGTGTCCATAGGACACGGATGCCCCCACATGCCACTGTTCTGTCAATCTTATGACTCTAGGTCAAATATTTTTTGGACTACATGTGCCACAAGTTGAAAACTAAAAATCAACAAAGGCCAATAATTCTGTTAAATTTGGTCGCAGCAAAAATTCCTTCCTTTACTACCATCTACACATTAAGGTTGTAAATCCCTGTAAGTTTAAGCAAAATCTGCCATCCGGTTTAAGAGGAGTTGCGTTCACAAAATTTCTACACAGTATATAGTGAAAAATCAACAAAGGGCCATAATTCTGTTAAATTTGGTCGCAGCAAAAATTCCTTCCTTTACTGCCATCTACACATTAAGGTTGTTCATCCCTGTAAGTTTAAGCAAAATCTGCCACCTGGTTTAAGAAGAGTTGCATTCACAAAATTTCTACATAGTATATAGTGAAAAAATCAACAAAGGGCCATAATTCTGTAAAATTTGGTCGCAGCGAAAATTCCTTCCTTTACTACCATCTACACCTTAAAGTTGTTCATCCCTATAAGTTTAAGCAAAATCTGCCATCCGGTTTAAGAGGAGTTGCGTTTCACAAAATTTCTACATAGTATATAGTGAAAAAAATCAACAAAGGGCCATAATTCTGTAAAATTTGGTCGCAGCGAAAATTCCTTCCTTTACTACCATCTACACCTTAAGGTTGTTCATCCCTGTAAGTTTAAGCAAAATCTGCCATCCGGTTTAAGAGGAGTTGCGTTCACAAAATTTCTACATAGTATATAGTGAAAAATCAATAAAGGGCCATAACTCTGTTAAATTTGGTCGCAGCAAAAATTCCTTCCTTTACTTACATCTACACATTAAGGTTGTTAATCCCTGTAAGTTTAAGCAAAATCTGCCTACTGGTTAAAGAGGAGTTGCGTTCACAAAATTTCTATATAGTATCTAGTGAAAAAATCAACAAAGGGCCATAATTCTGTTAAATTTGGTCGCAGCGAAAATTCCTTCCTTTACTACCATCTACACATTAAGGTTGTTCATCCCTGTAAGTTTAAGTAAAATCTGGCATCCGGTTTAAGAGGAGTCGCGTTCACAAGATTTCGGGACGTACGGACGGACGGACTGACGGACTGACGGACGGACGGACGGACAAGTGCAACGCTATATGCTCCCACATTGTGGGGGCATAAAAAATAAAATTCAAATATTTCAAAGGTTTAATGGTTAATCATTGTAAATTTATCCTTAAGTCGAGCAAAAAAAAGAACTAAAGGAAACGAGAAGAGATAATTACTAGTTAAAAAACAAACGCCTATAGCTCTGGAAAAAAATTCTTTAAGCACCAAAACATTAAAACAATATAAGTTGATTTGTTTTGAACGCAGCATTGTTTTAGTTTTAAAAAAAATCTGTAAGAAAGGTGATCCCTCGGAAGCATTGATCACAACAGAAGTACATAACAATTGCATACACGGTTTAATAGAGTCTTTACATGTGTGATACTCCGGAAGCATTGCAGATTCGATGCTATGTGATATTTTATCACCAGACAAATCTCTCAATTTATCCATTATTTTTATGAATGCCACAACTATGTAACCGTCACAATATTGAGGAAGAAAAGCATTCCAGAGCATAGGGAATAGACAGAGACGTTTTTCAGTAATTCGATACACATTTGCGAGAAGATATATACAAAGATGACTGTTAAAGTGACATTCGAAAAGATGATGATAATTTGTTTGTCAGGTTTGCCGCAATGACAAAGGCTCGATAGAACTACATGATTCATATTACCAGGGTTCTGGAACGATAAGCGTCATTACGAAGTCTTTTTAATAAAGCCTATGATTTTTCCTTATAAGTGTGTTTGACCTCTCGATATGCACATTTACATTTACTGATAGTTTTCAAACCGATGTATTCAAACATGGTACATCGTTAGGGCGTATTATTATGGTTTTATTGGGGATACATTTTTGCCGAGTTGTAATGTCTGTGGTACTGGTATACTATGTATGTATTGATGATGACATGGTAACAAGAGTGCTAGTGAAACTCAGATAGTAGTTTGCTTAGAGAGTTATGGTCGCCACGGTCTAAATCCATATGTGTGTTGAATAAGAAATCAATTTTCAAAATTGGCTTTGGAAACTTCAATGTAGCAAAGACTTGACAGTGAAACCGGACAACTTGGTCACCAACTCCTGACAATAAAGCATTTTCACCTTTGGATATAAATGTTAGATATAAAGTTCATTTCAGTAAAATGTGTCGGTTCATTAATTAGTTTCACAGTTTCGTTCTCTCGATGGAGACAATTTATCTTTGAAGATACGATTTGGGGTATTGTTTTTAAAATCTGCAGAAATGAATAAATCGAAAAGCAGTATCGACAGCCAGAGAAAAGGAGCTATTGTATCGTATTCATTCATACCCCCATGCACCAAAACGCCCCCACCCCACAACTATACGCGCTGGCGCATGTACGCACGCAGACGCATAATAATTAATGCATATTTGAAATTTACATGCTGAATCTGTAATTGTACTTGTACACAACCTGAAATGTTCGCATAAATGTATACACAGTGCCATCTGATATTGGTCATATAAACAATCACCACTTGAGATTTTTTTTTTATCTAACATGGAGGTATCAGACAGGTTTTTCTAGCACCTGCGTAAGCAGTAGAGATTCCTATCTAATAATATGAAAGAGAGACAAATACAATGTTTACAATATTTCAGTATAATCAATGAAATCATTTTTTGAATACATGTTAAGAATAATAAAGAACAATGTGCTTTACGTCAAGTACTTATATTTCTTTTAAGCAAGGATTTCACAATAGTTTGTTGATTTTGGCAATAAAATTTCAGACAAATAACTAAATTTATGTCTAGCTCAGTTGCAATAAAACAATTTAATCAAGACTGCTATTATAAGAAAAGTCTTCTAGAAAAATGCCTGTAATAAGATATTTTGACATTGACAATTTTGCAGACATCATTGATTTCTATGATCTGATATAACGATAATGACTTAAGCTTCCCTTTTCTTCAAGCCCATCATTAAAAACTCGATTTAAATATGTTAAACAAATAACGGAAATAATCAAAATAAAGCCTTTCAATACATCAATGTCTGTCTTCAAAACTTGACATTTATTATACAAAAAGATTATTATTTGATTTATAAACACTATTTGTTAGATATTACGCGTATTATTATTAGACAGTTAGACATCTTATATACTTTGGCGCTATTATGGTACGTATCGTTTTATCGCGACGTGACGTTGACGTCACTTTGTTATGTTTTGTACATTTGAAAATACAGTAATTGAAATCAGACGTTCATATTCAGTGGTTAATATCATCCCGACATTATTTGTCAAATTAAAATTGTTTACGATTATATATGCATGGTTCATATATATTAAGCGCCTCTGTATATTACATAAATGTATCATTGCGTATTATTGTGAAATTTCATCTACGTATATATATGCAATAACAAACAATAAAACTATAATATTAAAGACATTAAATGCTTTTGAAAATGACATAAAAAAACTTTCAACGACAGATAAGTCATGACAAAGCATGGTGACCCAACTTGTTTTTCATAAATTTGTTTCAATAATGATACTCTTTAATCAAGCAGAGTTAAAAATATTCTCCCTCTACCAGTTTTAATGTTCCTTCAATGTAAAAGATAGCTTTACCACAGGAAGCGCATTTAACATAATTATTTTATTGACCTGAGGGATTCCTATTTTTTCTATTCTACGTAGACTGTTATTTAACACAGAACTACATTATACACTTTAATAAGCTGCATCATTTACATTTATGGTTTCTTATAGTCATTATGTTTTAGAATTCATTTTTGATATATAGAATCCTTTATGTAGACAATGGCTTTTACTTCCTCTGCAGTGTTTGTGAAAACTATTTCTTTTGTGCTACATCCTTCGTGCCAAGACTAATCAGTACCATATGATGCCGCAAAATATTTCTGTCTATTTCTTTCCTTTGATCGATTAAACAATGTAAATGTTTTACTGTTCCAAAGTGTCTGAATTATCTAAATTCTGTATAATTTCTCAACCACAACTTAAAGAAGAATTTCATGAAATTGGCAGCTGTAGAAATTGGATATACCCACCTTATTAACGAAACAATTAGAAATATAGTAGATACTTACATAAATACATTCTGATTTAAACTACAGTTATAACACTAAGGGTACAGAAATACAATAATGTTGGTAGCGGATGAACCATGTTATAATAAATATCAAAATTATTGTAACTTGAGTATTATTAAGTGTGGCCTTCGAGGAAACTGAAAGTTCACCTTGTTTTTGAACATTAGTGCTTTGTTTGTAATTGATTTCCCATAAATTCTCATTTTTTTCTGACCGTGAAGGTAATTACTGGCATATTTTGTTTGTTGTAAATGCTTGTTTATCTATAATTTATTTTTTTCTGGTTTCGTCGGAAACATCCACTTCCGGACATTAAGTCAAATTATGTCAAATTAGGTGAAATAAATAACTTTATACATTATCTTGACTACTACTTTATATATTATCTTTTTGTGTCATCAACTGATATTAATACTTTTAACACTTATTTTTTAAATTTTAATCATCGTATTATAAACCGCTAATTTGCATCATTTATGTTCGCCCAAGTGATAACAAAAACGCAGGTGAAAGTGACAAACAATCTTAAGGAGAGAGGATTGCTAGCAGAATGATTCTTTTCAACAACATAGTACCCGGAACTATCAAGACAAACACGGCAAACCCAATTTGGTTTTGACTTAACAAGACTAAACTCGTTATCATACAAGAAGCGATCTGAAATTTTGTTAAACACAATTTTTTCGTCATTCGAAACATTAAATTCATTGCCTTCTAATTGAATATTTTCACAAAAATACAATTCTGTTAGAAGAACAGGGTGATTCACGCGATTATATTTGAAATAGATTCTTCGATAACTTGTGTTGGTACTACCTGTGAAAATCTTTGTCATCCAAATAATAACCTCACTAGCTAATTTTGAATTCAACGAAAGAGTTGTATTCTGTGATGTAAGAAGCCATTCTTTACCGATACTTTCCTTGACCTTGTTCATGAACAGTTCAGTTTTAGTAATAGGCGTTATTTTAGTTAGAAAAACAGCAAGTTCATCTGTATAGATGGTAGAGTTGAATTCTTTGTAATGAACACTTTCGATCTTTAATGAATTTGGAAGTGGGGACTTTAAGTTTGAAATATCAAAAGGTTGTGAACTGTAAAGATCTGGAAAATAGTGGAGAATGTTAAAACGTTTAGGACTTGTAAGTTGTATACTTATTTCAAAATTAATATTGGACCATTCACGTGTCAAATAGATACATTTTCCATCACTGGTGCGGATTTGTCCTAATGGACAATAAATAAGTTTGCACTTGTCACCATCCTGCAATACAATAAATAACACTTTTGTATTCAGTATCTCAAATCAAATGTTAAATGTATATATATATTATGTATGGCTCAGGTATTTCTATAAATAAGTTGAAAGAAATTATTTAAATTATTTCTCGAACGAGAACAATGTTTTGTTCTTCATAATGATCTAATTTCTTCGTCTAATGTTTGTAATTATTTGTAGTATTAACACTGTGAGATATAAATACAGTTTAATTCGTGAAATATGTAAAAATTATTGTACTGGTATGTAACATAATAAATGCTGATAGATAAAAGAAGAAAAGAAGAAAACACGGACAAATAAGGAACCTTTAAAAATATTTATGCTATCCCACTAAATATACCTTTCCGAAAACTGTATCCTCCTCCAAACATGCCATCTTTGCCATAGTGGAATCACTTCCAACACTTTGATCGCGTGATAAGCTCGGTAAATATCTGTAATCAATAAGTCCAAATATGTCTAACCCAGTCTTTCCGATGGTACTTGACAGTGACAGAAGGTTTCTGCATTCGCCTTTACTATTCAGCATAAATCCATTACATATGTGACAAAATATGTTTACAAACATATCTTTCTGTCTGTAAACGGAGACACGAACCCGCTGGTACATGCGTCAATGACATCTGATGAGCGCATTCTAAAATACATTGGAATAGGAAAGTCCATCACAGGGGCAAGAGTCAATTAAATTATTGAAACACAAAACTGATGTTTGAATAGCAATGTCATTTGGTGGATAAAATTGTTTCTGTACACCTGGTTTAGATAATTTTCATTTAACTCCGGGTAAAGAATTCTTTGATTACGGCAATAATAGAATCCTTCCCAGAAAACAATATCCTCTTCTTTCACATTATGTTCTCTTGCACAGTTAATATTCTTGTAAATATTTCCAGTCTGTTTCGATGATACTGGCAGAAGACTTCCCCATGGTGCTACCTGGAAATTTCCACATTTCTGATTTGTTGATAACTGACGAGGGTTTACTATTTCGGACATCATCCAAAAGGATTGAAGTTGAACCCTGTCAGATGCATCAGATGGTTGAGGTGATAAAGGATATAAACATTCGTAAACAAGTTCAGTGTCCTTTTCTAATTCAATTTTTCCTGGTCCATCTTCAGTATTGTTGTTTCCAATAGGATACGCCTGATCTGGGAAACAACAATTTCCATATTCTTTACAACTTGGGCCACA
Organism: Ruditapes philippinarum; assembly: GCF_026571515.1. Lineage (NCBI taxonomy): Eukaryota > Metazoa > Mollusca > Bivalvia > Venerida > Veneridae > Ruditapes > Ruditapes philippinarum. The sequence goes on along the minus strand of NW_026856238.1, from coordinate 90,926 downwards.
GGAACATTCTAAAAAGTAAATATGTAAATATTAAAAAGTACACACTAATGTCCCAAAAATAACAGAAAAGACTATCAAATCCTCTTAACTGTCTTTCCGTGATAACTAACAAGTCATAGCCAATATCTCCGTAAATGACCAAGATAAATAATACTTATTTCTGAAACAGAGGTTTGGACAAATAATCATTAGACTCAATGTCCAAGATCGATTGTCACGTGTCAAAATTCGCCTCGTACGAGAGGATGGAAGTAGCGATCCCTGGATTATAAACCTGGGTTATTGAGCTGAAAGGGCTGACGAATTATGTAAGATATGAACAGCCGTATATCGTCGCCTAAGTGCAAAAAGGAATAAGTCCTTCTACATTCAATAGCAGTCAATCAGTTATTGCATTAACGTGACGATGTAATCTTGAGAACAGGTCCATGTAAATCTGCATCAAGCAACTTATTTATATTTTGTAAGGCTTACTCGTATACCACTAGCATCTAAGCACACAAAGGGGCCTCTCAATTATAAACCTATTTTAATAAAAACGCATACTTACGATAGCAACAAGTAGTTGAATTTTGGACAGTGTTACTCAGTGAGTTGTTCGCTGAGCATATGTCTTGTCCGGTACACAGCAGTCTTGCCATCTCCTTTATCTTATCTCGGCTTATTCCACTTTCGCATTCATACATCAGCAAAAATAAAAGCATTACTAAAGGGACTTTATATATCTGTCTCATATTTAACCTAAAAAGAAGAAGGTTGACAATACATTACTTCACTGATATAGTATTAAAATTTGTGTCATAAATTTTCGAATTTAAGTACAGTTTTTAATGTAATACTTTTTATAACACTGTATGGTTGCAACATCGACTTTTATTGGATAACAATGAAGTTTTTATGTCACCAAGATATAGGAGTGCAGCATAAGTCCACCATAAATATGACAGGCTTAGAGCTGGGTGAAGAAATGTTGTACGATTATACAGTCCGAGCCGTAATTATGGGATGATCATCAAAAGATAATACTCGAGTGAAGACGCGAAACGCGCTGTCCTATTTCTTTCTCTCTTTCTGAACAACCTTTGTATAACCTTTATAAAAAATTTGGAATAAAGGTCAACAAGGCAAGCCGACGTTCACAAAACGCAGCCTCCGACACAACCCAATCACACCAGCTGAAGTTATAAGGAAGTCTTTACAAGTCTGACAATAATACACAATTGCTATCCTTGATGAAATGTTTACAGAAAATATAGATGATATGTTTGCCCAATGAAATTCGCCGTACCAAACGTACAACGTGTTATAGACGGGTTTCAATCTTGTTTATTATTTATGTACAGCATATTATTACTTAACACGAAAAGAGAAACGAAAAGTATTTCTTTATATCTTTCAATTAAGGATCTCTAAGTACCTCTTTTACGAAGTAGGGTCTATTACACCCGTTTGGAAACTTAAAGTAATCGTTAATAATGGATATAAATTCACTTACCACAAAGTAAAACTTTGTTTGTCTGATCTTCTAATCCAAAATTTTGTTTATTGGTTGCACACCGAAGTCTTGAATTGTCGATAACAGATTATTTTTAAAGACGGAGTTTTATTTTAAGAATAAAATATTTAATAAACAATAATTATAACTTCTCCTTCTAGAGAATTGTGACATCTGTCTTTGCATTGCGATGTTTTATATACGTTACATATCGATCCAATTTTCAGGCTACTCGTTAAAAAAAGTATAGGATATGAGTTAATTGGCTAATGTAGGAGAAATTATGCGGATTATATATTCTTAATTAAATTTGCTTAATTTTTTATTAAATCACTGACAAATGAAACTTAAACAATTATTCCTTAGTTCTCTACTGGACTGGATTCTTTTGGACGAGTACACAGCTGTCAAAGATATATTGAACTAGACGCTAGTCGAGTCTGACAAAGGATTTCCGCCTGGGTACTACAGTATAATTGTTCTCAACAATGTATAATGACAAGTTTATTTCACATCATCATTTTTGGATATTTTGTCAGATGTTAATAGGGGTTTTTGGACTTCAAAAATGAAAAGAACACTAGATGGAGTACACAGGCTTTTATATACCCAGAAAATGAAAACGAGACTTCACGTGGAACCATATACATTCGATTTTAATCTGAATATAACAAGGCTATACATGCTATATGGGGTACGGGTGCATTTAAAATTTTCAGACTCAGGAAAAGAAAAAAACGAGAATAAATTGATAGATAGATAGATAGATAGATAGTTTTATTTCAATCATATTAGGCTTAAAAGCCCACGATGACATGTTAACAGCATAATACTAGACAACGAACAGTGCATATACATATGAAATACATAACATAGCATGATGATAATATCGGAGAAGATCATAACGACAAACTCTTCAAGTATAAAATACATTAATTTGTGTTAACTTACATATATATGTATAGTATCATTTTATATAAATGTAATCAAAACATATCTATTTTGATGAAATCTTTAAAGTTTTAAAAACCTATGTGAAATTATATACATCATCAAATAATAGGTTATATACATACATTGTACTGAATATATCCACGGTTCTTGCCACACTCTAAGACAAGAAACATAGAATATAATTGATGCATATTTTAATTCATTTGTTTAATGGTTATAACATAAATATATCGCCTTACCGAAAAGAACTGCAAGACTGATAATATGTTATAAAATTAACAATCATATTCAACATGACTTATTTTCATTTATATGTTCGTTTTTACATATATACGTTTATTTAAGATGAGATATTTCAACAAAATGAGCACATGGCATCCAATCAAATAAATATGCATACTACACAATGTATTATTAACATTATTCATGTGTCATAGCTCTTTCGCCATAGAGCCAAAAGAAAATTTATAAAGTATCAAAAGTAACCCTAGAATATATTCATCTTTTGAAAGCAAATATATCACTTAAATTAATATAGTGTGCACAGTTTATAGAAAAAAGACATTGTACTTAACAGTATACTTAGACGCTAAATAATATTAATGACTACATGAGATTGTTTCAACTAACGGTATTAACAAAAAATAATTATAACTTTAACAAATAATTAAATGATAGAATTTCTTAGTTTAAAAGCTTTTTCAACAAATATTCCTAGGTTTCTTATCACTTTTTTATTTTCTGAATTTAATAATTCTATAAATTTATACATATTTGGTCTGTTACAAAACTTCTTGTGAATATAAGAGTTTCTTAATTCTGTATATAATGAGCATTCAATAACGAAATGGTATTCGTCTTCAAGAGCATTGCATAATGAACATTTTCTATCGTTTAAGGGTATTCTGGTTGGTTTAGCCCACCTACCAGCTTCTACTTGTAGTCTATGAGAGGACACTCTCAGACGTGTTAATGACTGAACAAATTTATTTGCAGTAAAACAATCAAGATATGGTTGGTACCTAAAGAAAGAAATATTTCTATAAAACAAAGCTCTACTAGAGTTTGATAATCTTGGGTTCCAGTTCTGAATAAATTGGTCATTTAATCTTTGTTTAACTAAGGACAAAAATATCTTATCATCACCTACACCTTGATATAACCATGCGTCAAACAAAACCTAGTGAACATAACAAATCTTTTAACATGGAACACCAATTTCGCCTATTTTCATTACTGTTCAAAATCATCTTTTAACAAAGAGTAAATAATGAAGACATACTTGTTTCTTCCTAAATGTAATATTTTTAACCAATATTTAATAATATTTAAAAAATGCACAGTTTTAAAGGATACCCGACCTAATTCCCCATAAATAAAGTCATTTTGTGTAGTCTTTTTAACACCTAAAAGTTTTTTACAAAATTGTAAATGCACCCTTTCAATTGATAAATCATTGACAAAACCACACACTTCGCTGCAATAATTTAAAATCGGAGATACGAGTTTATCAAATAATTCTAATTTATGTTTTGGTTGTAAATAGGTAAATTTGTATAAATATTTATTCAGCTTAAATACTGCCTTTTGCGCTTGACCTGCTATAGTATTGTGGGCGGTACTTAATGAACCTCCACTTGTAAAAACAACACCTAAATAACAAAAATTGTTCACAATCTGAATAGACTGTTGATAAGATTGGATCCAATTTATGATTTCTCTTTTAGTCACGAGGTCAAAACGCTGACAGTTTTATTTGATATAACTATTTTATGTGTGAAATTAAAGTGTGAAAAGCTTGCAATTAAAATACAATTCTCCCATTGAATACGAGACCATCTAAATTAACTTACTAGCTAATAATCTGATATTTAACCACTAATATTTCATTGTAACTGAAAATGTTGCTTTAATATTCTTAACCTAAATCTAGCATTGCGATTTATGTCTTTTTATTAATTACTTTGATTATGATTTCTTTCCAACTTTTATTAATTATGAAACAATTGATTTACACTTTGTTTCTCTTAAATTCTAAACCAGTAATTACAGTTCATTTTTAACAATTGTCATTTGATACAAAATTGTTGAGAATGAATACATTCATTAAACATTCATTTAAATTTTGAATTATTAAATTCATTGTTGAGACATTTTCTGTGGAATTGTATTCCATAATGGTTATTTAATAACAATGCTGTATATTTTACGACCAGTAATGTAAATTAAAGAACACGAAGTCAATGATTTAAATTGGTCAACTTTGGTTAACATTTGAGTTTTTGCAAAGCAATTTGGGAGTTAAACAAAGCACTAGTACTGCAGCAGTTTCTTGGGGAATAAGCTCGGTACCCTTTGTATATAACAAGATATTTTCAAATTATATATTTTGACTGAAACGGATAACATAATAATTAGATACGTGTATAACGAATCGTCGAAGAAATGAGCAATTTGGCCAGTAAAGTTAAACTTTTACTTGCAAAATACGGGTTTTCTGATCTATGACATCTATGATTTTCAAGACAATGTATTAGTTCTCATTTTCTCCTTGTATTCAAACAGCGGCCTTTACAGTGGTATATACATCAATGGCGAGTGGGTCTGAGTGATAACAACATTTTAGATAATTATTATGCTTACATTAAGGATGAGTTCGTCATAATTGATTACTTAAATAAAATTAAAAAGAAACAATTCAATTGTCAAAACATCAATTATTGACAAGAATTCGTGTGTCACCACACACGTAAAGTATAGAAACCGGCAGACATGGTAGAAATCGAATTGAAGGAACACAACGAACTTGTCAAATCTGTGGTCCATCCGACATTGAGGATGATTACCATTTCATTCTTTAATGTAACGCTTATCAAACTTTGCGTCTACAGTACATCACACCTTATTTTATAGGCGCCCTAGCATGTTCAAATTTACACAACTACTGAATTAAAAAGAAACGTCGTTTTAAAAAGAAAATCTAAATATTCACCTTGCCGGTCGAACTCGAATCGGACTTATACATTGCTATAAGAGATAATAACGAAGTTGTAATGACCTGTTAAGTCTGACCTTAAGAGTCATGTTAAAATTGTAATAATCAAGTGTGTGTTTGTTTGTTTGTCCTTTTTTCTATTCTCCAAGCACGTGTCGTCTTTATTAGTACAGGTTAATCAATAGTAATATTACGAACTACAAGAATTAATCTATTCAGTATTTTCAGTTAATTTAAGTAATAAAGTCAAATTTACTTTTGATCTTTGTTAGATGATCAAAGATCTTCATAAATTCAGATTTCTGTTAAATTACATTAATAATTGATTAAATTATTTTACGGTGTATTTGATTTTATATTTTATACATTTGTCACAATTTGTTATTTTCTATGTTAAATAAGCTGACATATTTTACATATTAGCTCCTAATCATTGTGACATTGTTAATTTTATAATATTATCTTATGTACTTGAAACAACGAGGTACTTTATGTGTACAAGTTGGAAATTAACTTTCCTTCTTCTTCTTCTTTATTTGAGTAAGCTTCAATGATAACCTTAAGATAATATTTCGATCTTTTAAAGTAAATATAATTATTTTCCGCTAGAGCCTCTCCCTATATAAATTTTGCAGTATGACTGTCCAATAGAATTCAGTACTGTATTGAAGAATATACAATTTACAATAGACTCATGATGATTTACGTACGCAAACCTGTTAGGTCACGCAATTGTACGAAATAAAAGTTCATAGTTTAAATTAAACAATCAAATCATATTGTGTCTGATGGTCGATTCTCGAAAGAGCTGTTACAGAATGCCCGTTATTAATCAGAAATGAATATTCTATGTAAACAAATCTGATCTACTTTTTCTTACATGTAGATCTGATTACAACAGTAACGTTTCGCCTTCATTGTGATTTCGATTTCTTCATTGTGATTTCGATTTCTCCGAGAAAGTTATTTAGCCATACAATCAAACCATCCTCTACAGATAGGCTTAAGACGATGTATCAAAATATCGTTGACAAATTGTTGTTTTTTGTTGGGGAAAAATAGTTGAAGTAATATGAAACAAATAAACTGGAAATTAGAGATTTAATTTTCAATTGGCAAGGTTGTTATGCCAGTTTACCTGTCGGCTATATGAACAACGCCATGTTTGTTCTCGAAATTGGGAAAATTATCAAATCAGTATTGGTTTTTCAGTGGTTAAAATTAGAAACCGCATCGCTTTCAAAATTGTGAAAACTCGCCGATGATAGGCTGTTTGAAAGATCACGAGAATTGGGTAATCGTCAGAGCCTTATTTAGGAGCTGACTTCATAGATATTCATGCATATTTTAAATTTACATGCTGAAGCTTTAACTGTACATGAATCCAAGATGAAATATTCACATAAATGTATGTACACTGCCATGTACGATGAGTCATATAAACAAGGACCATTTGAGGTATTAGACGTTTTTTCTAGTCTAATATTAAAGAGAAATAAATGTATAATATATCCGTTTAATCAATAAAATCATATTTTAAATCATTAAATGTATACATAAGATTGAAAAAGAATAATGTACTTTACGTCAAGTACAAATATTTCTTTTTAGCAATGACTCCTCAATATTTTGTTAATTTTGAAAATAAGTTTTCAGACAAACAACTCAATTTATGTCTAACTTATTTGCAATAAAACAATTTAAACAAGACTGCTATAATTATATTTGTCTTCTAGAAAAAGACCTGTAACAAGATATTTTGGAATTTTGCAGACACCATTTATTTCTATGATCTGATATAAAGATAGATACCTTAGCTTCCCTTATTCAATGTATTTCTTTAAGCCCATCATTTAAAACTGGATTTAAATATGTTAAACAAGTAACGAAAATAATCAAAAATAAAAACGCATGGTTAAGTATAAAAGCCTTTCAATACATCACTTTTTTCAAAATTTGACGTCAATTTTTCAAAGTAACATTAAAACTGTAACAGTTATATTAAAGACGTTAAATGCTCTTGAAAATGACAAAAAAAGACAAAAACTTTCAGTGACGGATAAATCATTAAATAGCTTGATGACCCAATTTTTTTCATCAATTTGTTCCAATAATATAACTCTTTAATCAAGCAAAGTTGAAAATATTCTTCTCTCGCCAGTTTTAATGTTCCTTCCATGTAAAAGATAGCTTTACAACAGGAAACGCATTTATTAATAACATAATTAGTTTATTGATTCCTATATTTTTATACATGTTAATATAGTCACATTTCAGGTTTTAATATTATTTTGTAATATGCCCTTGATATTTAAATATTCAGTTGTTTGTATTCAGGTAATGTCAGTTTTAAACTTCTAAGTTTGACACTGCAAAAATTAATCGGACTACTTAGAAATGATCCTATACAAAATGAATTTTTCTTCCCATAATAAGCTGGCATTCCACATTTGTAAATAACCAACATTGTATAAACTGATGTTAAAGAGACCAAAATGTTTTCCAAGGTGGGCCAAATCCATGGCATATAATTGACTAATTACCATACTTTTTATACAGCCTGTTTATGTTAAAACGAACTATAATTGACAGCCTCATAATTGTATCAGATGGGAAAATAACAAAAAATGAAGAATAACGAACAACAAATATGAAACAAAATACTAGAAATTACAGCGCAAACGAGTATACATAATAATATGTGCAGGATGGATGAAGGGGTCTTCCATCTTAAAATATGTGTCTTCATTACGTTGAGAAAATATATATGAGCTTCTACGTGCATTGTAATTTGACATATAATTGTTCTGTTAATTTTAATACGCTCTACATTTACATTTATGTAATCTGGCAATTGTCATTCATTGTCGTGATTAATAGATACATCAACTTTTCGAGCATTTTTTATTGACAAATATATATACAGAACCACTTTTGTAGACAATGACTTTTACTTCCTTTGTAAGGGTTGCGCAAATTACTCAAAGGTATAACCTCCCTTGGCAGATTGTTACTGTACTGATTACGGTAAATCGTTGCGTAGTGAAAAAAATTATTTCTTTCATACTATATGCCTCATGTCTAGCGTAATCAATCTCATATGAAGATGGAAAATAGTTCCGCCTTATTCTTTCTTTTGATCGATTGAGTATTGTAATGTTTTATTTTTCCAAAGTGACTGAATTATCTAAATTCTGTATAATTTCTCTACCCCAACGTAAAGTAGAATTTCATGAAGTTGGCAGCTGTATGTATTGGATATACTCACATTATTAACGAAACAATTAGAAATATAGTTGATAATTACTAAAATTACTAGCATCTGTTACATCAATAAATTCTGATTTAAACTACGGCTATAACACTTAGCACTAAAATATGACAAAGTAAGGAAATGCTCAATGATACCTCAAGAAGATTGGAATTCTATATAAGTTATTATACATTTTTGAGAAAAATACTAAATTCTTTTGGACACAATTGTCAAGCTTGTATTGGACAATTCGCTAGCCGTGACTCATAAATGTTTTGCAGTTGTGTACGACTTCAATAAAATCGGAATTGTATAAACTATAATGACTACTTCATTATCCATTTTACATTTTATTGACATCTTCCCTCCGAATACAAAAAAAAAATTTGATACGAATGTTTTGGAACGACACATGTAACGTACAATTGTAATATGATTTGGACTGTTTAGACTAGGAAAATTAATAAAATGGACAACATAAAGTCAAATAATGTCAAATTGTGTGAAATAAATTTCTTACCACTTTTTGTCATCAACTGATATTAACACTTATTTGTGAAAATTAAAATTTTAATCATCGTTTTATAAACCACTAATTTTCATCATTTATCTTCGCCCAAGTGATAACAAAACGCAGGTGACAGTGATAAACAATCGTAAGGAGAGAGTATTGCTAACAGAACGATTCTTTTCAACAACATTGTACCCGGAACTGTCAAGACAAACACGGCAAACCCAATTTGGTTCTGATTTTACCAGACTAAACTCGTTATCATACAAGTAGCGATTTGAAATTTTGTTAAACACAATTTTTTCGTCGTTGGATACATTAAATTCATTGCCTTCTAATTGAACATTTTCACAAAAATACAATTTTGATAGAAGAAGAGTATTAATAACGCGATTATATTTGAAATAGATTCTTCGATAACCTGTGTTAGTACTACCTGTGAAGATATTGTAAAAAATAACCTCACTAGTTAGTTTTGAAATCAACGAGAGAGTTGTATTCTGTGATTTAAGAAGCCATTCTTTACCGATACTTTCCTTAACCTCGTTCATGAACTGTTCAGTTTTAGTAACAGGCGTTACTTTAGTAAGAAAAACAGCAAGTTCATCTGTATTATTGGTAGAATTGAGTTCTTTGTAATATATATCTCTGATCTTAAATGAATTTGGAAGAGGGGACTTTAAGTGTGAAATTTCAACAGGTCGTGAACTGTAAAGATCTGGAAAAAAGTGGAGAATGTTAAAACGTTTAGGACTTGTAAGTTGTATACTTATTTGGAAATTAATATTGGACAATTCACGTGTCAAATAGATACATTTTCCATCGCTGGTACGGATTTGTCCTAATGGACAATGAATAAGTTTGCACTTGTCATCATCCTGCAATACAATAAATTACACTTTTGTATTCAGTATCTCAAATCAAAAGTTAAATGTATATATATTATTTATGGCTAAGGTATTTTTATAAATAAGTGGAAAGAAATATTTAAATTATTTTACGAACACGAACAGTGTTTTGTTCGTCATACTGATCATTTTTTTTCGTCTAATGTTTGTAATTATTTGAGTACTTACATTGCCATTGACAGATATAAATACACTTTAATATGTGAAATATTTAATGATTATTGTACTGCTATGGTACAAAATAAATGCTGATAAATAAAAGAGGAAAAGAAGAAACACGAACAAATAAGGAATCTATAAAAATGTGTATGCTATCACACTTAATATACCTTTCCGAAAACTGTATTCTGCTCCAAACATGCCATCTTTGCCATAGTGGAGTCACTTTCAAAACCTTGATCACGTGATAAGCTTGGCAAATATCTGTAATCAATAAGTCCCAATATGTCTAACCCAGTCTTTCCGATGGTACTTGACAGTGACAGAAGGTTTCTGCATTCGCCATTACGATTAAGCATGAATCCATTACATATGTGACAAAATATGTTTGCAAACATATCTTTCTGTCTGTACGGAGACACGAACCCGCTGGTACATGCGTCAATGACATCTGATGGGCGCATGTCTAAATACATTGGAATAGGAAAGTCCATCACAGGGCAAGTGTCAATTAAATTGTTGAAACACAAACTTGATGTTTTAATAGCAATGTCGTTTGGTGGATAAAACTGTTTCTGACACCTGTTTAGATAATTTTCATTTAACTCCTGGTAAAGAATTCTTTGATTACGGCAATAATAGGCTCCCTCCCAGACAACAATATCCTCTTCTTTCACATTGTGTTCTCTTGCACAGTTAATATTCTTGTAAATGTTTCCGGTCTGTTTCGATGATACTGGCAGAAGACTTCCCCATGGTGCTACCTGGAAATTTCCACATTTCTGATTTGTTGATAACTTACGAGTGTTTACTATTTCGGAAATCATCCAAAAGGATTGAAGTTGAACCCTGCCAGATGCATCAGTTGGTTGAGGTGATAATGGATATAAACTTTCATAAACGAGCTTAGTGTCCTTTTCTTATTCAATTTTTCCTGGTCCATCTTCAGTATTGTCGTTTCCAATAGGATACGCCTGATCTGGGAAACAACAGTTTCCATATTCTTTACAACTTGGACCACAGGAACATTCTATAAAGGAAATTTTATAAAGTACAAACTTATGTCTAAAAATAACAGCAATGACTATCAAATCCTCTTAACTGTCTTCCGTGATAACTAACAAGTCATAGCCAGTATCTCTGTAAATGACCAACGACTAATCACAACTGATTTTTGAAACAGAGGCTTAGACAAATGATCATTAGACACAATGTCCGAGATCGATTGTCACGTTTAAAATTTTGCCTCGCACGAGAGGATTGAAGCGATCCCTGGATTACAAACATTGGTTATTGAGCTATTGAAGGGGCGGACGAATTTTGTAAGACATGAACAGTAGCGATCATTGGATTACAATGTAAAATGTTATATTTTCGATCCTTGAAGATCGTTCAGCACGACATGATTGTTGTGTTCACATGTTATGTGGTATTTTAGTTTCTTCTATTTGGCCTTTTCAATTTGGGTGGTTCCAGTATTATTCCTACTTGAATACTGTCTAATCACCCTTAAGATATGTTGCCTGCTTTTTAAATTGTTTTCTGACGTCTTATCTGTGATATGCAGGCTTCATAACCTCGGAACCCCTTTCAAAATTTTATTCTTTTAGTTCCGCCCATTGTTTTCTCGTTTAGGGCACACGCATTTTTTAATTTGGGACAATACGCCGCTTTTCATGGAATGGCACTACTGTGTCACATTGAGAATTCCATAATAACGTAATTCCATAAAAATTTTATAACGTATGAACACATCTGCAGATGTTTCTAAATTCAAAATTTCACCATTTTTCGTGTTTAAATGTTGAATTCTGCTTAAGCCGGTGATAGGAGACGTGGACAGTGACTTGCACTTTCCAGTTCCGTCCATGAACAGGGTCAATCAAACCGAGCCTGTAACATTTTCAATTTTTATCGTGTTGGGCTTTCTTTAGGGATTCTGTTCTTCTCTATTTTACAAAGCTTGGTTATTGAGATAAGAGTCCGGGCGAATTTTTTAAGACATGAAAAGCCTTATATTGTCACCTTAGTGCAATAAAGGAGTAAATCTTTCTACATTTAATAGCAGTTAATCAGTTATTGCACAAACGTGACCATGTAATGTTGAGGTCTATGTAAATCTGAATCAAGCTATCTATTTATATTTTTTAAGAGTTACTCGTTTACCACCTGCATTAAGCACACAAGTCCCACTCAATTACAAAACTATTTTAATAAAAACGAATACTTACGATGGCAACATGTACTTGAATTAAGGACTGTGTTACTCTGAGAGTTGTTCGCATAGCAGATGTCTTGTCCGGTACACATCAATCTTGCCATCTCACTAATCTTAGCTCGGCTTATACCACTTTCGCAATCATACATCAGCAAAAATAAAAGTATCACTAAAGATACTTTATATATCTGTCTCATATTTAACCTAAAAAGAAGGTTGACAATACATTACTTCAATGATAAAGTGTTAAAATTTGTGTCATAAATGTTCGAATATAAGTACAGTTTCAATGTAATACTTTTTATATCACTGCCCGTATGGTTGCAAGGTCGTCTTTTGGATAATCATGAAGTTTTTATAAACAGAACATACGTTTTATTTAGACTTGTACATAGTACATCGTCATGCATATAGATATATGAAACAATTATCACGTCACGTGATCATGGTACCACAAAATACAATATGATACTTAGAATATATAATATAATGTACATTGTTATGAGTAATAAGTAAATATTTTCTCAATCATAGCAGTAATAGAAATTCTACTGGCAACCTCACAGGATATTGTATACCATATTTTACCCAGTGAGTCTTACCATCCCACTGAAAGTAAAACTCCCTCCCGATAAAGGCGAAGGATAGATGTTAACCAGCAGCAAAACTAAATACTTATTGAGCAGTTTCTTTCTAGATATAGAACAGTATCATTAAAAGTTATACATGTTAACACACAAATACCATATGATAATGTATCAAATAAGAGAAAATACTTTTATTATTTAAGAACAATGCATGATTACACAAACAAACATGATGTTATAATATATGAGAATTGTAAAAAAATAATTTTCCAAGAGGATGTTAAAAAATCAAATATTTAAGAGAGTATTTTGGTTGCATCCATACGAGTTGATCTAATATGAAGACACAAAACTTGTATAAGTGTTGTAAAAAAGTGAGAAGAAAGGTCATCGCTCACAGAACGCAGCCTTCGACACAATCCAGTCACACAAGCAAAAGTCTTTATAAGTTTGGCAATAATGCACTATTGCTGTCATTGATGGAATGTTTACAGAAAAAAAATGTTATGTTTGACCAATGAGAATCGCCGTAACAAAAGCACAGCGTGTTATAGACTGGTTTCAAACCTGTTTATCATTTTATACAGCATATTTATACTTAACTAAACCCGAACAGTGCAAAGTGGTGTTTATTTTAAATATATCTTTCAATTGTTATATCAAAGTATCACATTTCCGTAGCAGGGTCTGTTATACCTGTTTGGAAACTTATAGTTATTGTTAAGAATTCAAATATATTCACTTACAACAAAGTAAAACTTGTTCTGTTCTTCAAATCCAAAATTCTGTTCATTGATTTCAACAGCTGTACAACGAAAATTTCAAAGGACGGAAATTCGTTTTTAGATAAATATCAAATAAACAATAATTATAAATGAACAATAATTATAACTTCTCCTTCTCTACAATTCTGACACCTGTCTTTGCTTTGCGATGTTTTATATACGTTATATATCGATCCAATGTCCAGGCTACTCGTTCAAAAACCATAGGTTTTGAGTAAATTGGGAATGTAGGAGAAATTATCCGGATTATATATTTTTAATTAAATTTGCTTATTTTTGTCAAATCACTGAACAAAAATGAAACAGAAACAATCATTTCTGAGTTCTCAACTGGAGGATGAGTACACAGCTATCAAAGATATATTGAACTATGTGCTAGTCGAGTCTGACAAAGCGTTTCTGACTGGGTACGATTCAATGGAATTAGTATAGTTCTAAACAATGTCAAATAACAACTTAATTTACACATCATCATTTTTGGATATTTTGTCAGATGTTTATTATGTTAAATACAATAAGGATTTGATACGGATTTTTGTTCTTCAAAAATGAAAAGAACACTAGATGAAGTACACAGGATTTTTATACCTTGAAAAGAAAACGAGACTTCACGTGGAACTATATACATTTGATTTTAATCTGAATAAAACGAGTCTGTATGGGGTACGTGGTGCATTTGAACTTTTTGATGTCAGGAAAAGAAAATGAGACTAAATTGATAAGATTGGATTCAATTTATGATTTCTCTTTTAATCACGAGGTCCAAACGCTGAAAGTTATATTTGATATAACTATTTTATTAGGTGTGAAATAAAAGTGTGAAAAGCTTGCAATTAAAAATACAATTCGCCAGCTGCATACGAGAGCTGATCTAAATTAACGTACGAACTAATAATTTGATATTTAACCACTAATATTTCCTGCTGTTTATCAACGAAATTGCCGATGTAACTGAAAAATTTGCTTAAATATTCTTAGCCTAAATCTAGCATTGCGATTTATGTCTTTTTATTAATGGCTTTTATTATGATTTCTTTCCAACATTTATTCAATTATGAAACAATTAATTTATACTTTGTTTCTCTTTAATTCTAATATATAATAGGAATTAAAGTTTTCTATTTCATTTTAACAATTGTCATTCGATACAAAATTGTTGAGAATGAATACATTCATTACACATTCATTAAATTTTTTAATATTAAATTCATTGTTGAAACATTTTTCTGGGGAATCGTATTCCATAACATTTATTTAATAACAATGATGCATATATGATGACCAGTAATGTAAATAAAAGTACACCAAGTCAATGACTTAAATTGGTAAACTTTAGTTTACATTTGAGTTTTTGCAATTTGGGAGTTGAACAAAACATTAGTAATGCAGCAGTTTATGGGGGAATAAGCACGGTATATAACAAGATATTTTCAAATTATATAATTTTGGCTTCATCCCTTGATTATGGATAACATTACAATTAGATACGTGTATAACGAATCGATGAAGAAATGTTTAAATGGTTACATGAGCAATTTGGGCCAGTAAAGTTAAACTTTTACTTGTACAGAAAGGGTTTTCTGACATCTGGGATTTTCAAGACAATGTATTAGTTCTCATTTTCTCGTTGTATTCAAGCAGCGGCTTTTAAAGTGGTATATACATCAATGGAGCAGGTCGGAGAGATAACAACATTGTTATTAATTTATATGTTTACATTAAGGATGAGTTCGTCATAATTGATTACGTATGATAACTTTAATAAAATTAAAATGAAAAACTTACATCACTTATTGACACGAATTCGTTTGTAAGCACACACGTTACGTATAGAAACCGGCAGACATGGTAGAAATCGAATTGAAAGAACACAACGAGCTTGTCAAATCTGCGGTTCATTCGTCATTGAGGATGCATACCATTTTATTCTTTAATGTAACGCTTATCAATCTTTTTTATACTTCAAAACAGCATGTGTCAAGTGCTGTGTGGCAGCAGTAAAATATTGCCCCGTTCTTCACTTCAGTGTTGTTATATTTTTCTGGTTCGTCGGGATCATTGATGCAAGCGCTATTAAGTGATTGATTATCTCTCAATCCGGTGCTAGGGGGCGTGAGGGATGTTGCATGTATTCATCATCCCTCATGTACAGACTCAATCGAACCGAGTCTGCAATTATCTTGTAATTTTGGTGTGATTAATGCTTCCGAGGGATCACTATGTTTCCAGAAGATCTTCAGACAAGTCTTGATAATTTATACAATTACTGAAACTGTTGGGGATTAGAAGTTAATACTTTAAAACTAAGGCTATTGTTTTTAAGAGGTGGGTACGTGCAAATGAAAAACGGTACTACAATTGGCAACAATTAGAAACAGTTGAAAAGTAATAGATGTACCATTGCTGCGTTGACGATTTCTGGGTTTGCATAAATTATACCACAATCACGTGACCTTTCTTATGCTTTAACCTCACGAGACGAAGTCGAATGAGGTTGCATAAGAAAGGTCACGTGCTTATGGTATAATTTACGCAAACCCAGAAATCGTCAACGCACCAATGGTGTATCTGTTTTAACCTATAGCTCCGCCCAGAAACACTTAGTCCTTCGATCTTCAAAAGTGAAAATTATACAATAGTCTGGGTATGGTATAATCTACGGTTATTGGAAATTATACTTGGAAGAATTTTACATAAGATGCGCTGAAGAGCTATAGGTTAAGATGGTTCTAACACACCGTGAAGTTTATTCAAGAACGATCAAATACAATTTAAATCTTAGACCAGAATTCGTTTACATTTTCTGTCGGTCTTTGACCTACCAGCATGTTTTTATTGTAGTTTTATCGGTATTAAAGGTTTTAAAGGTCACACTCAGATTACAGTTTTACAAATTTCATTGATGCAATCATCAATTAACCTATAGCTCTTCAGCGCTTCTAATGTAAAATTCTTCCAAGTATAATTTCCAATAAACGTAAATTATTCCATACCCAGACTATGGTTTAATTTTCAGTTTTGAAGATCGAAGGACTAAGTGTTTCTGGGTGGAGCTATAGGTTAAAACAGATACACCATTGGTGCGTTGACGATTTCTGGGTTTGCGTAAATTATACCATAATCACGTGACCTTTCTTATGCAACCTCACTCGACTTCGTCTCGTTAGGTTAAGGCATAAGAAAGGTCACGTGATTATGGTATAGTTTACGCAAACCCAGAAATCGTCAACGCAGCAATGGTATATCTATTACTTATGCTCACGTATGCAAAATATCAACCATAGAAAGTGTGTCTTTTCTTAGGAATGTTATAGTCATTCGAAGTGAAATGCTGCCGTTGCAGGGAACAAATGTATTCCCGAGGGTGACTTTGGTGACGAAAATGCTCTAAAATTTGCTAACAATCTGACAAAAAACCAAGCTCACTCTTTCATTTAGTATTTTGATTAAACCTTTATCTACAATTGGGGCTGTAAACAATAATTTGTGAAATAAATATCACATGTAAACTTATGTGAAAATTGCATCAAAAAAGTATTTGATTGATTCGCAGTTACAGGACAATACAAGATTCACTACGACTAAATTTTCCAATGTATGTAAGACGTATGTAAGAAATATGTCATAAGACTCACTGTTGAGTTAAAAGACGTAGGGTTATTCGTTATAATTCGGGTAAGGTGAAATGGCTTGAATTAATGGACACCTTCGGATTTGAATTATGTTTACTGTGTTTCATTAAAAGTGTTCCTTCTTGCCTATTACACTGATAAGTATTCCATCTTGAGAAAATATAACAAATGCAAGTTTAAAGACATATGTTACAGTTACATAGAAATAAAGGCAGACTGAAAACTGTACAATAAAATTTATTTAAGTTTTGAATGAGCTTAGATCAATGTGAAATATATCTCTAATATTTAGTGCAAATATAATACGTTTTTGAAACGTTCATATTTTGCAAAATTAAGATAATTCTGCTATAAACATAGAATGAAAAGAAGAAAAAATCTTTGAACTGAAAATTTTCAAAGAAATTTAATATTTCAAAGACAAATTAAAAGGACATAAATTGACGCCTCGCTTTCTTTGGGTTACTATTGTTGTATAAAATCCAATTCAAGACATATCTGTAAAGATTAGCCTCCTTATCAATAACAATAAGAAAATGAAACTTAAACCTTAAATAAAAGGGCAAACAACTCTTTGTTCCTTTCGTGTAAGCTGCGATGCATGTATGTGGTCGCATGGTCGAAAATCTTTTATAAAATGAAAACATTTTCAAAGGTGTTTTGGCACGGGTGAGGACCCGTCTGAAGTAAAATCTAAAACTTGGAATAAGGAGTTTAAAAAGGCTTAATTGGATTGTGCAACTCCTGTTCTGTAGTTTAAAAAGCCTAAAGACTTTTAATAAAGAGCTGTAAAACCGATAATCAGGACTAAATAGGAGAGATAAAATACCTTATTACACTTTGTTACTACTAGTTACAACTGGTGTGTAATTTTTTTGTCAAAAAAATCATTAAATGTAAGTTTCTTTAAAGACAAAATCTGCTGCCATATCCTAATAAATTATTCTTCCTGATCAGGACAGCTGTGTGATAACTTAATTATATGTTTTCTACGATCCTTTTTAATAAATATTGGTATGATATTAAAGCCACTGAGCTTAAGTGAAATAAAATTCTAACAAACGAAAAGGAAAACATATTAATGCAACTTCTAAAGGCACTAATTAAACTACAAGTGTTCTTTCTGAAATAAAATCAATGTCATCATTCGCGTCATCTCTTATACAGTATTTAGAGTTAGAGTGCAGACGACAAAATGAAAATCAAGATAATTAAAACTCGCGGTAGGGAAGTCGCTATTCTGTATGAGCTGTTACAAACGCCAATAATAAGAGTTGTCGTTCCTGTTTTTGGCGGTTGTCCACTGTCGGCTGCTTCTACGGTAAGTGCGTATGCAATAACTTCTGTCCGGTTGATCTTGTGTCCTGCTGCAACAGAGACTTGCCCTGTCGTCTGATGAATAGCAAATTTTCCCTCTTCATTTCCTCCTGAAAATAAAAACACCAGGTGATGCAGTCATAATAATATTTGAGCATTGAACTTTGAAATGTTGCTACAATAGTAAAACAATATCCCTTATTGCGGTTGTTATCTAATTCAGTAATTGTCAAGACTTATCGATGGCGACTTCATTTTTGAAGAAATAAATCATTCATTTATGAATTTCCAGGAAGTTTAATCATGTGTTACAAAAAGACAAAAATTTATTACTCTTCATGTAATTTCTATTATGAGAATTGGCCAAAAAAAAATAATTTGTATACACAGGCGAAAAGGTTCAAGCATACGGTGCACGGCCGGCTTTACCGGATTTACAGGATTAAACATTTAAAAATGTTGACGGGTCTTTTATTTCATCACTGCTCATGTGCAGGATTTCAGCGGTTTCAAAATAGGGGATTGCTTAATGTTATTTACGGTTGCCATCATTTAGCATTGTCGAGTTTCTTTTTGTCACCATGTAACTAAAAATTGTACAAAAAGATGGCGGATAATTGAAATAGGATAATAATGACTATCTATGAATGCAGTCAGCATGACAAAATTAAAAACCTTTTGTACATTCTTATCTGGTTCAAATCTAAAACACTGTCATTGATCATTTACTACAATTAATACATGTCCCTTAACTAGGCCAGAAATTTAGAATTAACAGAAATATTTCCTATTGTGATAAGAGGTGACGAATATGTAAAATCGACAGAGGTTTATCTAGATTTTCCTTTTGACAATAAGTCGAGAGAGGGGCACATGTTACTATGTGTGCTTCTGTGAGCGCAACGGGAAACTCAGTTCCGCCTATGTTTATATTTCCAAGTTAGAACTATCACGATCACTTTGTTCGAGACGGGCCGGTCGGATCTATAGGAGCTGCTCATCCTAGCGGATGGATGACGGGAGAGAATTTCACGACCTATATCAAACATTTTGCATCGCACGCAAAACCTTCCCTTGAGAAGAAAGTGTTATTGTTATTAGATAACCACGATTCTCATATCAGCATTGAGACACTAAACTTCGCAAAGTCAAACGGTATTGTAATGTTATCGTTCCCTCCACATTGCAGCCATAAATTGCAACCACTTGACAGATCGGTGTTCGGGCCCTTCAAGAGGTAGTCAATGGAACTCAAGATGCATGGATGCGCAATCACCCAGGAAGCACTATGACTATTTACGATATTCCTGGACAGGTCAAAACAGCATGGCCTTTAGCTGCAAAGCCAACCAATATCATGAGTGGCTTTCAGGTGTCTGGTGTCTATCCTTTTTATGTCAATGTATTTGGAGAGACCGAATATGCTCCTCGTAGTGTTACAGATAGACCTTTGCTAGACGAAACACTGAATGCGCCTACTTTCTCGCCCACGCGAAAAATGGATCCGATGTTTCGGCTGTAGGGAATGGGCTCATCAGGAATGCACAGGACTGAATAAAACGCAGACATACATTTGTCAGAATTGCGAATCCGATGATGACTTGTATATTTAAACACGTAGCATAGTGTCTAACCGTCATTCTGACGTATTCAAGACAAATTGACAAGCATAAAATGAGCTTGAAACTTTTCATTTTATGAACGGAGATTATTTTATTTGTGTGACTGTTGTTAATGTTTTTAGTTTTGAAAATTCATTTGAGCTATCAAATTGTATAGGAATTGTCCAAATACTAATAGATTATATCTAATATGTAGCAGGCAATATTATTTATATTAATGAAATTACTAATTTTTGAGAGCTATTAATCTTACTGTATCATTTTGCCCCGTATGCTGTATCATCTTGCCCGAGCACGGGGCAAGATGATACACTCGACCGGCCTTATAAATTGATTATTTCTCGTATCTAAATAAGTTATTTCGAAATGTGCTTACTTAAAACAAAAAGCCAATATACGGATGTATATTATTATGAAACAAAGAAAAAAAACTCCCCAATAGATAAAGAGAGAGAAGGTAAAAAGTTAAAAAGTGGATCATCTTGCCCCGGTCTCCCCTAGGTTTGAACATTAATATGTCACTGATTTCATACAAGAAAAGGAAAGAAAAAATTATCTGTAATGAAATAGTTACAGAATACTGAAATGTCAATACGAGTTGAAATGTGTGGGTTTTTTTTCTTTTTTTTTTTTTTTTTTTTTGTTTTTTTGTTTTGTAATTGAAGTTTTAATTTGTTGTAACGTTGCTTTCCTCTTCTTCTTTAAAATATCTTAGCTAAACTTTGATAAATAGCATTTTTTTCACAACTTTTGTAACTTGTTTTTTGTGTGGTCTGCTGGGATACGACAAAAAAGCGCCTTTCTCCATTGATATGTCTTTGTTTACTTATAGAACAATCCGTCCCTTTTAGCAGAGAAACGCTTTGAAATACAAAAATTATAGTACACATTAATTTTCAACTACGTTAAGATTCTTTAAGATCCTATCAAAGCAATTCTAAATCCTGTAGAACCGGAAGTGGTTAGTCTAACTCTGCCACCACCAGGTTAGTACCAGGCTAGTTAGCATATCTATCTGCAATCTCACTAGGCTCTATCATTTTTTTATTTATCTTTTTAAAGCAGCATACCTCCAAATTCATGCTAATTTTCACGAAACATTTTTAAATGTTTGAAATTAAAATATTGTCAGGCGAACAAAGAAAATAATTTACACATTGCATTCGACACTTTAAATCTAGGAAAAGTACCAACAAATAAATCAGAATATGAAGAAAAATAGCCTTTACTAGGTTAGAAACGTGATAAATACTGCAAAATCAGTCATTTAACATTAATAACCTTTAACTTTTTTTCTTGAATTGTGTATATTTTACCATTTTCTAAATCTTAGTATATTTTTCTCAATGTTGGTTTTCTTGAAATCTTTTGGGCCATCTGGTGACATGCAGCTTTAACTTAATTTAATTTTTTATATAAATATCCCCAAAAGTTAATAATGAACAGTTCTAAATCTGAAGCTGGACAAGTTCATTTAAGAAATACAGACGGTTTAAGGTTACATTGTGAATAAAGAATGTTACCTGTTACCGCATATAAGATATCGGTAGTCCTGTCCGGGTCGAAGGCTGTTGTATATGCCACATGTGACCCTGGAAAATAAAAGACGTAATCGTATGTTCATGACGTCAGTATTTTATTACCGTATCATATTATAACATAAATAATTTAAATAATACATGTTCGTCCAATATGACAATTTAAAGCTCAGCATGTAGAATGTAGCGTTAATTAGGAGCTGATTTTAATCAAATTGGAGATGGTTTTAACTGTCGTATAAGGAACTTCATAGTTCAATTGCAAATTATGATAAATCTACTACATTCATATTAAAGCGGCCTTCAGTTTTATATTTTATTGGGGAAAAAACTGATTTCCATATATAGAGCGAATCTGTAGATTGGAGGTATCGAGGGGTTTCCTGATCGATTCTTTTTTTATCAACCACATTTAATTCGTTTGTTTTGATAATAATATGAAACGATTTGTCTAAAAATAACAAATTAAATTTTATAAAAGTTGAAGTCCACATTAAAGTGGATTGGTCTATACTATGGGCACAATTTCCAATATTGATTAAAAACAATAATATATGTAGAAATATATAGTTCGGATATGCCTACTAAATATTTATTTGAAATAAGATGTTGATTTAATTTTAAGTGATTTAGTATGAGCACTAAGTGATTTAATATGAGCATAAATTTGTCGAAAAACAATATTTTGTTTTAGACTGCCATATAAAGATATGTAACTATCAGATCATATATCTAACACTTATGAACAGCTTTTATTTATAATTCTTGCGTGGGTAGTTTTCTCGTATAATAATAAATACTATAAATAGTTCAATACAAATGATTATGGTATTACAGGTACGTATATTAACCTGGTATTACTGACCTTTCAATATGGACCAACCCAATTTAATAAGTATATCTTAGTTATAGGTTCATTATGCCTCAGAAATGGTATTATTTTTATTTTAGTTTTGATATCTTGTTACAGTTTCCAAAGGAAACACTCATTTGCCTTATAGATAAACTAACATTGTTCTGGTTAGAGGTATATGCCCTTAACAAGATTGTGGATATCCCTTTTTCTTGAACTGATATGCGTCGAAAAAATATATGGAAAATTACCGGCAGAGGCGTAATTGTTGACTGTAGCTCCCAGAAGGTTGCCTTCAAATTCTGGTGCTTCGTTCACATTAAGTACATGAATATATATAGTCTGCTCGGCTTGCTCGTCATTCGCAGACGCTCTGAAAAAATGTTCAATAATCTGAGTACCGGTAAACAAGATAAATCCATATATAACTTATTAAAGTAAAATGTATTTATGCAAAATTAAAAGTTTCAAATATTTGAAATTAATAATGTTTTTAGTAAATGTATACAAATTAAACGTACATTGAATAAGAAAATGATACAAAAATGAAGTACACATAATTAAAAATACATAATAAACGTATAAAGGTATTAAAGATATACGGAATAGATAAAAGATTTACTTATAATTCATACCTTACAACTAAGATAAATTCTTGATCGGTTTCGTAATCTAAGGCTCCCTTCGTTGTTATTTCTCCAGTTACAGCAATGTTGAATAATTCCCCAGAATCTCTTGGACTTATAGAGACCAGAAAGTAGTCTATTCTATCGCCGTCGGCGTCGTCGGCACTGAGCGTAGTTACTGGTCCGCCGACAATGAGATTTTCAGGCAAGTCGACATTTACCGTCGGGAATGTAAACACAGGCGCAGCCGTATCAACTGTTAAATTAACATACCTTAACATTTACATAGAGTTGTTACAAGTACATGTATTATAGCATTTCCAAAATGCTTGGAATCGCTGTTTAGCCGGGTATTTGAAAAAAAATCGTGAAACAATACAGTAGAGCTAAAGTTTCTTTTTTAAAAGAACAATTCTATATTTATTGTTTACCCCGTAGGAGCCTGCACACTGGTTCCGAGCTTTATACATGAATATAATATTTCAGTTCTATATATAGGTAACCAGACAAAACAAGGGGGATGGCGCACATAGATTAAAAGAACTCGACTGCGATTTAAAGGCATAAAAACATAAAATTTGAACATTTGAAACACATAAAATTGAAAAATATGCAAAGGATAACATTAAGAAATATACATGTACTCAGTATGAAATTAAAAATCAATTTCATATGCGATTATTAGCTGAATTTTAGAGAAAAGCGTTGTACACAACGCGTTTCATTTTGGACTATTTTTTCAAAATAAAAATTATTTTTCTGGAAACAGGATGAGTGAATGAGCTAAAAATGTTCACACAATTTATTAGAAAAGACCCAAATCAAATCTCGGAAAAGTATTTTCAGCCCCTTTATGTCTAAAAACCTAAGTGGAATTATTCGTAATTAAATTAGCTCTTTATAGAAACCAAAAATGCTGAACTTTATAGTATACATGTATGTACATATTATCAATAAAAAAGAAACAATTTACCTTCTTCGAGCATACATATCACCACTAAATAAGCAAGTAGCTTTATTTGTATTGAAGAAATCATTTTTCTGAACTAAAGTTTGATTTAAAATTTACACAGTTTTGTCACTTTATCCATACAATAATTCCATTTGTTCAAGGAAGGCGTTACGACTGCTCTAAATCATAACTCAATATTCATAGCCATGTTGAGTAAGGACATGTTACCGTACCTAAAGATGATATTGTACAAATCGAACAATCACACGTGTGTTTTTCAAAACGAGGGAAAAACACCCTTTTTTGTTTAGGTATTGCTAAATTCTTAATTTGAACAAGAATACACTGGTTGGATTTAAAAGTATAAATGAAGAAAAGCGTAATTAGATAGCTAATTTATGCAAATTATCCGCTCTTTTCGTCGGCGTTATGGAGTTTTAATTTGTTGTGAAAGTGATAAAATATGAGAGTGACATTCGGAGATTTTTATCAGATTTGAGCAAATTTTATTGCAGTCGTGTACAACGGTTTGAATAAAGTAGTATTTCTACTACAATATAATAAGTCATTCACTCACCGGTGTTTTACTTGTAAACTATACGTTGAATTAAGCAGGGACTTTCAAACAGACCCTGGTTGAAAAAAAACCACAAGATATAATGATACAAAAAATTAAAAATAAAAACGAAACGGTTATAATAATAATCTTATAGTAATAGATGAATAAAAATAATGAAATTTAAAGAAAAGGAAAAATAAAATAATGATAAATAAAACATGAATACATGTAATTCTAACCATACTTATTATGATAATAAAAATATTATACTTATAATTAATAAAAATAGATTATAAAAATAATAATAATAATAATATCAATAATAATAATAATAATAATAATCATCATCATCATCATCATCATCATCATGATGATGATAATAATTATGCTGATGATGATGATAATAATGATGATGATGATGACGATGATGATGATGACGATGATGAAGATAATCATCACAACAGCAATCATCATCATCATCATCATCATCACAACAATCATTAACTTTTTCGTCGTCATCATCATCAGCATCAGCAGCAGTAGCAGCAGCAGCAGCATTAGCAGTTGCAGAAGTAGTAACATAAGCAGCAGCAGTAGCAGCACAGGTAGCAGCACAGCTATTATCAGCTTTAGATACACAATTTTAAATTTTTGTTCAATTAAGCATAAACATTGTTAATAGAAATTAATCATAATACATCTTAACACCTGAAAAGAAGGAAGTTCGGAAAATAGGACTGGTGATGCCAAAAGATTAAATTCTTACAGCAAATGTGAAGTTTTAGAACATATTTACGAACACAAATTTCATGTCCAGAAAGATTGATATTTAAAAGAAATATGTGATAATGAGAAACAGAAATACGCTTGGTATTAGTACATTTGACTTATTTGCGAAGGACAACATTATTCCTGCGGTTTGTATCATAGTTTTTTCTCAAAATAAAGTATGGTGCAGTCTTGTTTAAAAAAGATCCGCAATTCCTTTAAGCTTCATCCACGTGAATGCGAAACATTGGTGAGTATAAATGAAAAGAAATTTAGTGGCTACTGCTCAATTTTATATGATAATAAAGAGTAAATACAATGACTGATTATACTTATGTCCAAATTATTAAAAACTTAAAAATTGAAAGTCTTTACTCTACCAACTGGGGCACTTGAAATCTTGAAATGGAAAGATACGAAGAATATGATAAAGAAATAAACAGATTTTTTTGCTGTGTTTTTTATGCGATTCTTAGCCGATTTCAGTCAAAATAAGTCCTTTTGTATGGTCAAATGGTATACAAATCGAACAATAATTTCAAGACCCATCATTTCAAGTTATGTCAGTGGAGTTGCTTTAATGAAAAATGATATGTTTTATTTATACATACCTCTACAAGTAATTCAAAATTTAAACAATATATATACCGGGTACAATGTATACTATTAAGTCAAACAAATACAACTTTATATAAGCCTCGTCACGACAAAACCAACATAATACGTTTGCGACCAGCATGGATCCAGACCAGCCTGCGCATCCGCGCAGTCTGATCAGGATCCATGCTGTTCGCTATCAGTTTCTCTACTTGTAATAGAGTTGGTAAGCGAACAGCATGGATCCTGATCAGACTGCGCTGATGCCCAGGCTAGTCTGGATCCATGCTGGTCGCAAACCCACTATGTTGGTTTTGTCGTGACGCGGTTCATATAAGTTTATTTGGCAAAATCGGTATGTAATATGCCTTTGACAATTTACAATTATTATTAAATACGATAGTCATGATAATATAAACATAAGTAAATGACACTCATTTATAAATTCCTGACCAATGCCATTCTTGCTTGTTCCATCATCACATATTCCCAAAACCAAATTCACCGACAAATAAATCGTGACAGATTAAAGTCAAAATGTGACTTTCTTTTCCCTATATGGTAAATGTGATAATTGCGAAACTTTATCTCCAATCTTGAACATGATCTTTTACAATATAAATTGCGATCTAACGGAAGGATAAAAGTCAGTATCAATTTGGAAGACATCATAGCATACAAGATGAAAATAGCTGTTGTTTTGATGGCGTGTGTCTTTGGTAAGTAGTGTTTCAAAGTTAAGTAAAATGCATTAACAGTTTATGTAAACATTTATTAATAACATCTGGACTTGTCAGGGAAGCCAAATTAAAGTGTTCTGTGTTAACAGACAGATGATTATTTTTCTATACGATAAGATTGCCAAAGAAATGTTTTTGTTTAACCGTAATATATAAGTTCGATGTTTAAAATCTTTAAGTGACAATATTAAAGTGACATTTAAAGTTGAGCCGAATTAGTAATGAATTTCAAAAAATTGATTTTTATAATTGTGCTGACCAATAATTAATAATCAAAAATGTTTAGGATCAAATGTAAAAACTATCTAAATTACAAAAAAGACTGTCCCACTCTTATAAAACTTTAACGCTACCGATACATCACGAATGATTGTTTCGGAAATTTTATCGAGTCTCGCATAGTAAAATCAAAAAAATTGGTCACAATTATGGCAAAATTTACAGTAATTTTGACTGTTACTCGTGTACTCATTATTAACAGTTGGATGGACATAGTGTCTTTTTAACTGTTAAGATGCATAAATATTTGTAAACGACAACATTTTCATTCATTCATTCATTCGTTCGTTCGATCGCTCGCTCGCTCGCTCGCTCACTCGTTCACTCACTCATTCACTCATTCACTCATTCACTCACTCACTCACTCACTCACTCACTCACTCACTCATTCATTCATTCATTCATTCACTCACTCACTCACTCACTCACTCACTCACTCATTCATTCATTCATCCATTCATTCTTTCATTCATTAATACATGTGAATGTTACAAATACTGTTAATTATCAAACAAAACAAACAAAATTGAAATAAATTGTATGAATCACGTAGTATTTAAAACAAAATTTCATAAAAATAAAGATAAAGTTTCAAATAAGGAACATAATTGAATTTCCCACAAAAAGCTTAAATTCTTTAAAGGAACTCAACTGAAGTTCAAAAGCCTAAAACATTTAATTTGAATTTCTTGCATAGATTACAAGTATCTGGGGCACTAAAAAGGGAAATAATTAAGAAATTTGCGCTATTCTTAGTCCGATTTGAGTGAAAAGTGTTGTATCGCTTTTTTGCCATTTCTAACAATTATAATAATCAATCTGGAAAAAGGAGTGAGCTAATGATCTAAATCTTTACACAAAAGTTTGTTGATCAAATGGAACATTAATCTAAAAAAATATGTTCAGTCACTTCTTGTAAAAAAAACTCAGTCGAGTCCCTTTAAGATTAATCGTGACTTTCTTTATTGTCAGCCTTATTTACATCAGGTTATATTGCAATAAGTATTAAATCTGTGGGTATTAATCAATTACAAATAATGTCTCTGATTCTAACTAAGTTTAATACAAACTTTTTAATGCTTACAAAATTTTCAACGGTATTATTAAGAATTGTTGTTGTTATTTTCAGTGTACGTGGCAAGCGAGAGCTGCACGTCATCTTCCGGCGCATGTAAGGCAACAATGTGTGTCAACTCTACCGTGCATTGCGTCGACAATCTGTGTACATGCTTAACAGTACATTCACGTAAGAACATAATAGCTTTTTAACCTCTAAAGTGCTAAATTTCATTAAGTCACATTATGCCTCAGAAATCAAGAAAGGTGAAACATGTGTTTAGTAATAATGGATTTAGAGAATGTTAGATGTTAAATAACTTACGGAAGTAGAGCTAAACGTGCAGTGAATTACGGAATGCCGTTAGGGCCATCGCCTATGAATGTGTTGATCTAAAACGCGATAGTCGATAGTACGATGGTGAAAACGCGAAATCACGAAACTACGATGGTGAAAACGCGAAAGCACGATGATGAAAACGCGATAGTACGATGATGAAAACGCGACAGTACGATACTACGATGATGAAAACGCGATAAACTATCGTGTTTTCACCATCGTACTGTCGCGTTTTCACCATCGTAGTTTCGTGATTTCGCGTTTTCATCATCGTACTGTCGAGTATCGCGTTTCAGATCAAACCATTCATAGGCGATGGCCCTAACGGCATTCCGGAATGCCGTTAGGGCCATCGCCTATGAATGTGTTAATCTGAAACGCGATAGTCGATAGTACGATGGTGAAAACACGAAATCACGAAACTACGATGGTGAAAACGCGATAGTACGATGATGAAAACGCGATAGTACGATGATGAAAACGCGATAGTACGATGATGAAAACACGACAGTACGATGGTGAAAACGCGATAGTACGATGATGAAAACACGACAGTACGATGATGAAAACGCGATAGTACGATGGTGAAAACGCGATAGTACGATGATGAAAACACGACAGTACGATGATGAAAACGCGAAATCACGAAACTACGATGGTGAAAACGCGACAGTACGATGGTGAAAACACGATAGTTTATCGCGTTTTCATCATCGTAGTATCGTACTGTCGCGTTTTCATCATCGTACTTTCGCGTTTTCATCATCGTGCTTTCGCGTTTTCACCATCGTAGTTTCGTGATTTCGCGTTTTCACCATCGTACTATCGACTATCGCGTTTCAGATCAACACAATCATAGGCAATGGCCCTAACGGCATTCCGTAGTGAATAGCCATGTAAAGGTAGCAAAATGTAAACATGTTAACAGAGTAGTATTTTGACTTCCATATAGAATACTAATTAAAAATAATTTTACCAAATGCCAACAGAGCAAAAGAAGCAAAACGTTAGTTTCATGTGGCAAATGAGTACTTTTTGGAAGCTGTAAATAAATACGAAAAATTAAAAGTTTAGAAGTAATAAACATGGTAACATGATAACATGGTTGAGACACAATGGCCTTTTCTAGCTTCAATTTTTGAAAATGTCCAGTATCACTTTTCACGAATATCAAAATGAAAATAAAAGTTGGCGAGGCATCATTGTAGAACCTGTACAGACTTCACACAATCCAGTTTTGACTTTAAAACGTGGTACCATTTTAAGACTTTCATTCGTGCTGATAGAAGTGCTAAATATAGGAGTAGATATTAGTTATTATGCCATATAGAGAATTCATGACTTTCAAAAAAATACATTTATATTAATAAAATTCGGCGATATGATTTCTGTTGATATGATTATGACTTCCGGTGAAATATTTATGACTTCCGGTGATACATTTATGACTTCCGGTGATACGTTTATGACTTCCGGTGATACGTTTATGACTTCAGGTGATAAGATTGTGACTTCGGTGATAAATAACTACAGACAAACAAAAAAACGTACTTCAAGCATTTTTTATTAATCCAATAAAACTTAATCTATTTATAGATCAAGCATGTAGTCTAAAAACAGATTGTACCGGAATTGGAGAACGTCATTGCCGCATGGACGCCTCTGGACAGCCTATTCTTCATTGCATCGATGGACAGTGCCATTGTGAACACAGACATGGTCCTTAAACTATATAAGACTAGACTAATTTTTTCGTATAGGAAAAAATGTATTTAAGTTTTTCAAAATGTAATTAACAAAATGAATAATAAAAAAATACATAAGGAGTTCATGCTATATATAATGATTATTCTTTTTTCGTATAGAAAGAACAAAAACAACAACAACAAAAACAAAACAACAACACGTATTTATGTGTTTTAAAACGTAATTAACAAGATAAATAATAAAAACATTAAATACGGAGTACATGTACATGTTATACATATACTTCTTCGATATTGACGACTGGCATATTTCTGACGTTTACTTTTCTTTTAGCATTAGTTCGTGTTAAAAGAGCTCAGTCTATGCATTATCTCCTCTTGTTTGCATAAAAGATAAGAAACAAGATAATTGCCAGACCATAATGTTCAGAAATAATGTGGGCACGTTTCACCTTTGCTGTAATAATATATTCCAAAATATCTTATCGGATAAAATCTGTTCTTTGAATATATTTATGCTTGTTTTTACATGTTTTATTTTTGAAACTAGTAAGTAACTCTTTGAAAGTCACTCGATGAAAAAAAATTCATCTTACACAGAAACAAACAAATAAAGCCATTATATCTTATTCCTCGAGTACATTGTAATGATATCCGAGCGATAAAATATGAATAAGGCACAGCCCTCCAAAGCGAGCTCTTTGACAGAAATTAAAATACATTTTAATTTAAACACATCGGGCGGCTACATATTTTATGTTATCACTTCACTTAGAACTGCACAGTTTCGGCCGCACTCGACACACTATAAATGGTCATTTCATGCTTTATATGATATTTTAATTCAATCAACCCGTCAGAGAAGATAGATGGGAACCATAATAGGACAATTTAACTTATAGTTCGGGTAATATGAAATTTGGCAAAGCCTATGAACGGGGAAGTCGGTTAAAATAATCGTTCATTTCCATTTACATGTTCCGTTTTAAAATTGCCATTCGGTATTTTATACACTGATTCCATTTATTCTGGTTCTATGTCCTATTGATGTTTCCCATAGATGTGCACAGGAGACCAATCTACGCGTCCGTTTTCAACCAGAGTTCCTCGGCTTTTATCGTTTTCTTGTAATTCGAAAAGTTGCGATTGGTCTATTTCCAATAATTTTGCAGTACTTCCTGCGAAAATTTTCAAACCCATCACTATCTAGCAGGCAGCTGCAGGTACTCGCGTTACCGTAAAGCTCACTTTGCAAGCAGCTTGCTATAAACACAGTTTTGCTAGATATTTTGATTTTATTTTTGCCATTTACATTAGTGTGTATCGATCTTAAATGCTTTAAACGGCAAACTAATCTATTTTCAACATAAACATCGACCATTTTGAAGCTTTTTTTAAAAAAATCGGAATGCTCTGGTTTCTACATTGTATATATTTGTTGAACTCTAGTTGCCATGGAAAACAATAACGAAAACTTAAACGACTTTCTTGTCAGAAATCACAGGGCCTATAGTGGTGGTGGTAGTGATAATGGTTGTGTTTATTTTGTTGGCTGTGATGATAATAATGATTATGATGATGATGAGGAAGGGGAGCAACGCTTCTCCAATATAACCCTACATGGTTTACGATGTCAGTCCGTATCAGATCATTATTAAAGCAGCACGCCTCCAGATTTCCGGATCCCGGGATTTTCCCCCCACCTATTTTTCATAAAAATTTTGAAAATGTATTTTAATGTGTATTATTGTGAAGTAACCAAAAGGAAGCAATTAACACATAATCAATGGCACGTAAGCTTACAAACCACGTAAAGTACCAAAAAGTGGTCAAAATATGCAGTCATCAATCGCACATATTATATAAAATATGACTTGAATCTTGAAACTTTTTATTTTTCTTTACATCTAAGTACATGTTCCCAAGTTTGATTTTTGTGATTTTGACTCATTTGGTTAAATTCAAAATAAAGTCATTTTTATATATGTCAAATGTCTCTCACAGGCCTAGAATTTGAAATTGACAGGCTGAAAGCATTTTTTGACAATAAACAGGCCAGATTTTCGTATTATGACTTGGCCAGCGATTGGTTGGAAAAAAAAGGCAGGGAAAACCGCAGGATTCAATTAAGTATAAAAACAAATTGAGAAACTAACACTCAAGAGAAAAAGAAATATTTCATAAGTCTCTATGATAGTTTGTGACTTGGATAATTGCATTTATTAGTGTGATCAGCAGAAAATTTCAATGAAAAGGGAGTTAATTCTCTTTGAAGTAATTCTGCAAAAATAATTTGGTTGGCTACCCATTTGTGATTACAACAAGATCATTTTTATGTGTCAGGCATTCCATTCGCATTCTCTTTCAAAATCACCTCTTCAGTATGAAAACTCAATGTTAAGGTAGGATTATGGCAGATTTCTCATAATGTAGGTCTATGGGAAATTCAATATGTGAGTCTGACCTAAAATGCAAGGTCTAATACGGTACGGCTACGGTACTGTATAGGGACTAGCATCCGCCGGTGCTTCCGGTAAAAGACATTTGCGTTAATTTTGGAAAAGTTTAAAAAATAAAAATATGGACGAACAGGACGTTGAAATATTTTTAAATAATTTAACTCTTAAATTGAATGTTTATTGTTTTGATTACCTTGCATCCATCCCCTTGCCATTTACTGATCTGGCAAAAGTAAACCGCGTAAGTGACAAAGAAGCGGTCAGGAGTTTGGGACTTCCAACTGGTTATGGAAAGCCATTGAAGGAGTTTCTTAAACCAATTAAGGTACAAACATTGATAGATATAGTAGGTTTATTGGACACTTCAAACTAACATTCCATTCAGATGACACCATACAAGCCACAAAATCTGGTGTTCGAGTTAGTTAAAATGTGTAGATTGGTTAAGTTTTATGCTCATGATGTTTGTCTGTTTGTCTTTGCTACGTGGGTCCAAAAATTGAGACTATGTGTGGTGCGCAACATTTGGGTCGCTACCTTGAAGGTTAAGGTCACAGCATGGCCTTACAGGAAAATCGTGTCTGGCCCATAACTTTGTTACTTGAAGTCGGATTTTACAACTATTTCACAGAAACGATCACCATATTAAGACATTGTGTCGCGCGCGACATTTGGGAGCTACCTTGAAGGTCAAGGTCACATTAGACCTTGCAGCAAAATCGTGTCTGGCCGATAACTTCATTATTTGAAGTTGAATTTTACAACTATTTCACAGAAATAATCACCAGATTGAGACGACTTGTTATGCGCAACATTTGAGTCGCTTCCTTGAAGGTTGAGGTCACAGCATGACCTTGCAGCAAAATAATGTCCTGCCCAAAACTTTGTAATCTGAAGTCGGATTTTACAACTATTTCACAGAAATGATCACCATATCTAGATGATGTGTCGGGTGCAACATTTGGGTTGCTACCTTGAAGGCAAGGTCACAGTATGACCTTGCAGTAAAATTGTGTTCGGCCCATAACTCTGTTATTTGAAGTCGGATTTTACAACTATTTCACAGAAATGATCACCATATTGAAAAGACAGTTCGCTGGCAAGTCGGTAGATAGATCTAAATGAGTAGAAGTGCTGCGCAAAGAACAGTAACTATGCCTTGCCTTAGTTTGTAATTATCACACTTTGAACTTTGTCGGGACATAACTCTAAAACTACAAAAGATATACTTTTCTGTGACCAAAACCTAGTCCGGGAGCATCACCCGGTTCAACCGGCTCATGTTATTTTCCATTTTTAAAGTGGCATTCGGTATTTTATACACTGCTTCTGTTTGTTCTGGTTTTCCCATCTTATGGTTCCCATCCAAGATGGCTGCCCATAATTCCTCGGCTTTTATCGCTATCTTGTAGGTCGAAAAAGTTGTGATTTGTCAATTTTAGGATAACTCTGCCCTTTATCATTGCTTTACGGCTCCCAACAAGAAATGACACTGAAAATTTTACTGATAGGTAAAGAATTCTATATTTTTTTTCTTTATAAACATACACGTGTAGTCTTTAGTCAGGCAAGCCAAAGCCCGGGGCCGCCAACTTCCCCGTATGAAGAAGGCAAAGCCTCAAAAAGATCTTTATTGTTGTATGAAATAAGGCAAAGCCTATGAACGGGAAGTAGGTTAAAATAATCATTCATATTTATATTCCGTTTTAAAAGTGCCATTCAGAATTTTTGTGCATAATACAATTTTTGGCCAAGTTATGGCCCTTGAATAAAAAGGGTTAAAATTATTTGTGTTGCAAGCTACACAGAAGCTTGTCTTGACTGCTCATCTGAAACTACTGGTGAAATTTCATCAAAACTGTACAAGAATGATCAATGCTAAGTCTAGTTGTGCATCTTATCAATATTTTTCAGTTTCATTGATTTTTTTCAGAGTTGTAGCCCTTTGTAGGGACTCCACTAAGGTTTTATGTGAAGGGACTGAAAATATTTTTTCAAGATTTTTGTATAACTAGATGTATGTGTACAAAGTTTCAGATCATTCGTTCACTTAGTAAGTGTACAAGTTGATTTAAGAAAGAATTTCAAATTTTGTTAATTTGGTCAGTGGAGTTCCATTAATGATTTTAATTTCTAAAATTTGTTCCCACTTCTCCTCTTTTACCACTTATACAATGTCTGTGAAACTTTTTAGGACTGATTGGTAGCTTAAGTACTTGTGCATATTACGCAGGTTGTACAGTTGAAATGATTTTTGGCCCTTGAAGAAAAACATATAATTTGGCCGTGCTAATGATTTTTGTGTCTCTTGCTACAAAGAAGCTGCAACATGCAATTGTCTATCATGAGACAACACATGGGATCACTGGTGGCTCTTGTTTCAAATAACAGCGTTTTAAATTTCAATTTGCCATTGTGGTAATGAAGTGTTTAAAATTCTGCCGATATTCAAACAGACCTTGTTTATATTTGAAAATTGTTTGATATATATAAAGATATTCATTCATTATTGAGTATATTACAGGAATAAATTTGGAACATAATCATGATAATGTTGATAAAACTGGAAGCAACTTTTTAGCGCTGTCAAATTGCATCCGCTGATGTTGTGCTTCAGTGCACAGGCTATAAACATGCTGTGTGTAAAGCACTTTTAATAATACACAACTTAAACTGCCTGTTTACATTTTTAATGAGTGTGATTTGAAGATATGTTAGGATTTGATAGGTAACTAGGGTTAGCTGAAGGTAATTATTTATGCATAGCTGAAAATTCCCATGTGGAAAATTTCTCTTGTGCAGATTTTATCATGTGTTAAATATGTGTTAAATATGTGCATTTCCTGATTTTCACGAGTCAAAACCCAGATCCCTGTGTCAATCGAGAGCCCTGCTTACTGAATTTTTCTCATTTAAAATTTTTCTGCTTACAACAGCCAAGCATTTAGGTGACTTTTAAAGTCAATTTGACAAACATTGTAATGGAAAGTCTCAAACAAATATTTCTTCAGGGAAGAGAGAGTGTGAAGAGAAAATTGAAAAGTAATTGTTGTCCTGGAAGTGCAGCCAAGGTCATGAAAGCTGGTATACATAAGGCTAATGTAACAGGTACTGTTGGTACCAGTGACGAGCCTCGGAAGTCGGCTATCGAGGACAATCCTGCTAGAATAGAGGATGATGAAGAGGGGCAGTTAGAGGCAGAATATGTAATTATTTTGTTATTTTATGTTCACATTTGTATTTATATTTGAGCCATAAGGGTTTAGTCAGCTTAGAATTTGATTTTATTAAGCACTGTCATGTTATCTCAATGGGTAGAGTGTTGCACTGTGAATTGTTCGACCTAGGTTTGATTCCTGGACAGTGCAGATCACTTTTGTTGCCATTGATCATATAATCTTACAGTCATTAGCACTGTATACTTTCGCACATGTACACAAATGAAATGAGTGATTCAATTCAGTTCCTTGCAAAAGTGACGGCAACTAGTACTGATAAACTGCTTAACAGCCTGCCCAGGAACTATGCAGTGGCTGAACAGTGCTCTTGTGAATTCAGAGTGGGTTACTGCAGTGACGTCAGGGGTAAACTACCACCTAAAATATGATTTCCTGAATGTACATAATTATAAAGTGCCAATAATGTGCCAGATGCTCAAGTTAAGCTTTTGTGACCAGGCCATCCTTAAAAAAATGTTTGTTTGCAGTAACGCGACCTACTCACAAAATTTGCCCCTACTCAAAAGTTTTTTTCATGGTCTGGATAAAAAAAATTTTTTTTAATCAGAAAATTATGCCTTGTGCTTTGTTTTTGTTCTTTTAAAGGTTAATAGAAGAAATAAAATGTATGTATTATTTAATTAGAATTCTTTTATCAATTTATTAATTGTTACCAGATTATCAAAGCATAAATTGTCCAGCATTTTAAAATTCCATGTTTATTTGGGAGTACAGTTCAATAATAAATAAAAAAGAAAAAAAAGAAAAAAAAATCGACCTACCTACCCACCTTGAAAATTCTGGGTAGGGTTACTGCAAACAAACATTTTTTTAAGGATGGCCCCACATGTCTGAAATGTGTCTGTCAAAAGTGTCTTGATTGCATGATAAAAGTCTCCATAGTCCAAGCTTAAGGTCAAATAGTTGGAACGGTTGATTAAAATGCCTTAACTTGGATCACATGATATTGCTAGTCTGAAACTATTTGTTTTCTAATGTGTTTTAAATCCTTCGGGAAGTGACACAATAAGTTTCCGTGAGTTTAAATGACCCGCAATTTTCCTAAGTGCTACATTTTGGCAGTCTGCATGGAACATTTTCATGTTCTGGGCAATTTTCAGGGGAGAACATTTGCAATCAGTATGGATATATTATATAACAGCTGACTTTCCCTTGCTATTCCATGGAAAGTTACTAATTGTACAGTTGGTCAATAGCACAGTGTTAAAGGCAACAATGAATTGGAAAAAAAACTTGCAAGGATGGATGGATTTAACTACATGTAAATAAATTTGGGATACCTGAAAACAAACAGTTGTTTAGGCCATGTGTAATACTGCAGTAGAAAAAAAATTAGATGCCTTTCTGACAGTAAGTGTCTTTGTATTGAATGACAATACTTCATTCAGAAGTAAAGTAGAAGTTTTTAACTTGATCTTCACATATTTATCAACTAAATTCACACTCAGGGGAGTGATATGGGGCAATAACAGCCCTCTTGTTCTCAAGTATTATTTTTTAACTTTTCATATTATCAGAGTAGTTTGAATACTTTTATTTCAGATAGATTTTAATGACAAGAACATAAAGAAAGCACTGAAACATTTAAATTCATTTCTAGAGGAAGAAAATTTAGACAAGCTGAGAAAGGTTTTGCAGCTTTCAAGAGAGGAATGTGAACTTGAAATTGGTCTTGGAGTTCATCTGTTTTCAAAATTGATGGGAGAAGCATACACCAGCAGAGAGAAGAATTTAGAACGTTGTCCTTGTGGTTGTCAGGAAAAGCTTCTAGATCTTCAATATATGTGGATAGGTATGTTTCAGTCTGCTTTGAAGAGTATTCAAATAGGCTAGACCTACTGCTGAATACATTGAAACTTAGAGCCCTGGGTTCAAACCCCAGAAGGGTCATTTTTCTTTCTTTTATAACATTATTTATGTATCTTTGATATCAATTTTGGAAAGAAAAAAGTGTTTGATTTTAATAATTTAATTAATATAGGTATTACTGCTAAATAATGATAAATCTAATTACAAATAATTATGGTACTTTATATTTTCAAAGTGTAATGAAATCAAAACTTCAGTATTACTAGCCGGTAAAAGTATTTAATATTTTACAAGATCAACTAATATTTTTTTTAGAAACTTTAGAAAAACTTTGAAAACAGGCACTCATTTTAGTAAATTTCAGTAAGAAATAATATTGGTCAAGTATGTGTTAAAAATTGGTGGGGTAGTGTAACATTTTTATAAATATTTAATAGGGGTGTGGATCGTCGGGTAAGTGACGATCCGATCTGATCCACGATTCAGCACATGCGATTCACAAATCGAACCACGAATCTTTTGTTATCAAGACACCCATAAAAACATGAACATTAGTTCTGAAAACATGTTAATTTTTCTTAAAACGATACTAAACATTTATTTAATTATTCATTAAACATATATGCAATGCAAATATAAACTAGGTTGAAAACGAGTCGCCCCAATATAAAATTCCACCAGCAAAATTTACTTTCAATGAAAATGAGGAAAAAGCAGTTTGTAAAACATGCCATGGCAAATTGACTTATGTAGAGGTGGTACAACGAACTTGCCTAATCACATGAAAAGACAAGTATTTCCAAAAATTGGAAGTTAATTTTGCTGGTGGGATTTTTATATTCCCGCGACTCCTTTTCAGTCAATACATGTAATCTCACACTGACGTATTAACTTGCGTTTAGCAAATTGTGGATTCCTAAAATAAAACAGTCTTCAATACATGTCACATCATTATAGATCTATACATAGCTTCTAAAAATATTTAAAAACAAGTGCTCAATAAAGATAAAGTGATATCTCGCCCCAGCCCTAATATTTAATAAATTTTGAGTAGAAATAATAATTTTGTTTATGTGGCACAGTGGATTGTTAGATGAATGCTACATTTTGTTTCTTACCAAAAATTTATTGGATTATTTTTTCATAAGGATGATATTGTAGAATATTTTAAGTTTCCTTATTTCTGAAAAAGGGCCCTTCTAACATTGTAAATGAGTTGAGACTTCACTTACTAAATAGAGAGCATAATTTAGAATGTCAGTTTCCGAGGCCGCCCATACCTCTAACATGGATTTTGACAGAATTATGGCCCAAGAACAAAACTTGTGCCTAGGTTCAAGAAAGTCAGTAGTTGTTAATGACCAGCAGATATTTAGGTCAGTAAGGTCAAGGGTCAAGGTTATACTGGTTTGCAACAGTTAAACAGTTTCGGGATGCAAACCTGAGTTCCCTTGAGCCTACAATTATGAAACTTCAAAAGAGATGTTAATCATGACTAGTAGAGAACCTCTTATTGATGTTGAGGTTAGTGGTTCAAAGGTCAAGTAATTTGAACTTGACATTGGCTTATTTTCGTTGACAAGTTTTCCATCACAAGGCCGTAATGTGAGTGTAAAATTTCGTCACTCTTGTGAAAGCTCTAGTTTTCATTTTCAGGATCTGAAAGCACATGGTATGGAGAATTGGATATTATAGCTGGAAATCTTGTTACTGGAGATTCTGTCTCAGTTCTTGTTAAAAACAGAAGTAGAAGTGGTAATTCTGATATTCAGAAAGGTGATGAAGTAGATTCTGAAGGGGATGAATCCGAAGAAGAAAATGACAATGCCACGGAGTTAAGTGACAGTGATCAGTCAGAGGTGAAATATTATGAACATGCTGAGGCCCTTAATCATGTTATTGCTCAGGCTGTAGTGTTTGCGTTTACAGAGTACAACAGACACGCTAGTAAAGGAAAAGTAATACCTTCAATCTACATTGATAAATCATGTTTTCAGTATGTCATGTATTGTCCTGTTGATGACATAATGCTTGTTTCAAATTATATGACGTATATGGATATGGAAAATTTCGATAAAAAATCAGGTTTTAGGCCATTTATTGTGTTATGGATAATCCTAAATCACAGATTGTTTTTTAAAAAAAGTCCAGATTTAAGCAAGCGCTTCATTAAAAGTGGATTCCATGAGAAAATAAATGATTTGCAACAGTTCCAAAATTTGGCAGCATATTCGAAAATTATTCGCCTTCCAGAGCAGAAATTGAATTTTCCAAATGACACACCCAATACAATTGGTTCTACAGCAATGGACTGGTTCCTTGATAAGTAAGATTTCTGTGGAAGACCCCCCCCCCAGCTTGAATGCTTCCTAGAGCATGAAGTGCTTGTGGAGAGCTATTATGATCACACCCTGTCCGTCGACAGTGAGTCCAAACTTAAAACAATTATACTCCTTCTTAATCATTGTTCCTTGGCAATTAATCAATGAATTTAGTTCTACACTGAATTATCCTAGCAACGGATGAGAACCATTTAAAAAAAAAGAATTGTCAGAAACTGGTTGTTGGATGACGCTAAAATTGTTTAAATTATTCCGATTCCTGAAAAAACATGTTAAAAGAAAAAACATGTCCTTTTAACAGGATCTGATGAGTAAATTTATACAGTGGCATTGTTGGAAATCATCTGCCTAATTTGAAATAGTTCAATAAGAAATATAGGTGACCCTATCAAGATTATGAGTCCCTTGCCGCGAGGCAGGAGATTGGTAATAGGAATGTATTTCGCCTGTCATGCAGTGGTCTGTCCTCGTGTACAAATGTGGTACTTAATGGCTATGGGAACAAAAGGTAACAGTAGAATGAGAAAAACCTTTAAACTTCTTCTTCTACAGAACTATTGGATGGATGATCACCAAACTTTGTCTGTAGCATTCTTGGGTAGTCTTTTATCAAGTTTGCTCATATTAATTTAATTGACCCCTTTTAGGGCTAAAAATAGAAAAAACCTTTAAACATCTTCTTTTACAGAACAAATAGATGGATGATCACCAAACTTTGTCTGTAGCATTCTTTGGTAGTCTTTTATCAAGTTTGCTCATATGAATTTGATTGGCCCCTTTTAGGGGCCCCAAAAGCAAAAAATAGAAATACCTTTAAATGTCTATTTCTACAGAACTAATTGATGGAAGATCACCAAACTTTGTCTGTAGTATTCTTGGATAATCTTTTATCAAGTTTGCCCATATTCATTTGACTAGCCCCTTTTAGGGGTCTCTATAGCTAAAGATAAAAATACCGTTAAATGTCTATTTCTAGAGAACTAATTGATGGATGATCACTAATCTTTGTCTGTAGCATTCTTGGGTACTCTTTTATCAAGTCTGCTCATATGAATTTGATTGGCCCCTTTTAGGGGCTGCTAAAGCTAAAGATAGATATACCTTTAAGCTAAAAATAGAAATACCTTCAAATGTCTATTTCTACAGAACTAATGGATGGATGATCACCAAACTTTGTCTGAAGCATTGTTGTGTAGCCTTTTATCAAGTTTGCTCATATTATTTTGATTGGCCCCTTTTAGGGGCTGCTAAAGCTAAAAATATATATACCTTTAATTGTCTATTGTTACAGAACTAATTGATGGATGATCATCAAACTTTGTCTGTAGCATTATTGGGTAGTCTTTTATAAAGTTTGCTCATATTAATTTGATTAGCCCCTTTTTGATCCCTCTAAAATTAAAACTAGAAACACGTTTAAACATCTTTTCCTACAGAACTAATTAATAGATGATCACCAAACTTTGTAGCATTTTTTGGTAATCTTTTATCAAGTTTGCTCATATTAATTTAATTGGCCCCTTTTAGGGGCCGCTAAAGCTGAAAATAGAAAAACCTTTTAACATCTTCTACTTCAGAAACAATTGATGGATAATCACCAAACTTTGTCTGTAGCATTCTTGGGTACTCTTTTATCAAGTTTGCTCATATTAATTTGATTAGCCCCATTTAAGCTAAAGCTTAAATACCCCAGGTCATGGCATTTCTTCAAATTATTGTTTAAACATTTTCTATGCTCAAATTTAATATGAGAATATATTGACATTCCAACACTGAAAAGCAGTTGTTTCTGGTGAGCGACTCAGGGCCATCATGGCCCTCTCGTCTTCATACTTGGGCCCCAACAATTCTTTGGACAAGACCTTCAAGTAGACTAGACTAACCTTGAGCTTCAGTCATAAATGACCTCGACCTTTAAGGTCAAATAATTTTTTTTTTTTTTGTTGATCTTTGCTTTTAGTGGGTATACAAAACTTTGTTGTTTATGAATGGATTGTCTTTAAACTTAAACATACTAATCTTTTAGAAAAGACCTTCAAGTTAACCAGTTAGACCTTGACCTTTACTCATTAATGACCCTGATCTTGAATGTCAAATTATTGAAATTTTCATTTTTTTCCTGTAACTGGCTATCAATTTGAAATGAATGGATTGACTTAATATTATAACACTACATTCTGTAGGATAAGGCCTTCATGTATATGACCTTGGCTCTTTAATGATTATGACCTTGAAGGTTAAATTATTGAATTTTCACTGATTTTTGCAATAATTGACTGTAACATGGTAATGAATCAATGGATTATCTTCATACTTTGACAAAACAACTTTTTGGACAAAACATTGTAAAAGGTTGAACCTTAAGCTTTAAATGATCAGATCTTGACCATCAAAGTCAAAGTATTTAATTTTGGTTAAGTTGTCATAATTTTGTTTTTTTATATATGGATTTGATTCATACTTGGACAAAAGAACACTTGT
Organism: Ruditapes philippinarum; assembly: GCF_026571515.1. NCBI lineage: Eukaryota > Metazoa > Mollusca > Bivalvia > Venerida > Veneridae > Ruditapes > Ruditapes philippinarum. The sequence goes on along the minus strand of NW_026856238.1, from coordinate 48,146 downwards.
GACCAAAAAGACACATGGAATAATTTAGATATGACTTGACCTTTAAATGACCTTGACTGTCAAAAGATTGAATTTTGATTATATTTTCTTAACATTGTCATTTATTTATAGAAACGATTCATATTTGGACAAAACAACAGTTGTTACTAGACTTAAAAAAAGAAAAAACTTACTTTTGTTTTTAAGATTTGTTTAAACTGTTTATTTGTTTGCTTTTAAAAAAAAGTAAAAAGTTGAGTGTTGCCTGGCCCGTTGGTGGCTCTTGTAATTATTAATTAATTATTATTTGTTAGACTCAATTATAAAAGCCAATCTGTTGAAATATATTTATTAAACTAGTTCAAATTAACAGTGAAAAAATAAACAGATGTGCATTAACACCATATGCAATGCTCTTATACAAATAATCATATTGTTAACTTCATTCCCATTCTGTTTTCTAATTTTGTGTCTCCTTTTTGTTGGAATGGTCATAGATAATAAGTTTCATATTTGGGATAAGGTGATAAAAGGACAAGATGATGCTCTGCAAAAAAAAATGTTGTTTTTGTAACTGTATTTAAATATGATTACGATGTTTACAACTTATGTTTGAAATAAAGTCTTTGAAATTCAATTCATCAATCTTTGTGATTTCTAGTTGTTGTTTGTTTTTTGCTGTTGTTGAATTTTTGTCAGGCAAGACAATTTTAGTGCCAAGAGGATGTATGAATCAATATGAAAAAAATGCTTATTTGAAATCCCTGTAGGCTATAGTCAAAGGAGGTCAAAAAAAGACAAATCAGTTGGCACAGACGGTGAAAAAGAATTTAAGTTAAAACTGGCAAATGGTCTAGAAGGAAGGACCAGAAAAAAACCTGAACCCATAAAATGCCGTTGAATAAAGACTTCAACACGTTGGCCATAACTTTGTTTTTGCCTTCGTCGTCTGTCCGTCCGGTCGTTTATCCGTCCGCATTTAGCTTGTCCGCCCGTCACAGGTCAAACTACTTAAGGGAGTTCAACCAAACTTTACAGGGAGTGATCAGTACCTCCCTAGTTGTGCACAATACCAGCACGTTCTGCTTCGTTGCACAAAATAGCCGCCAGAGCTAAAACTAGAGAAATCTTGTCCAGCCTTCACAGGTCAAACTACTGGTGGGATTTCAACCAAACTTAAGAGGAGTGATCAGTACCATCCCTAGTTGTGCACATTACTGGCACATTCTGTTTTGCTGCACAAAATGGCCACCAGAGATAAAAATAGAAAAATCTTGTCCGGCCTTCACAGGTCAAACTTCTGGTGGGATTTCAACCAAACTTTACAGGAGTGATCAGTACCATCACTAGTTGTGCACAATACCGGCATGTTGCGCTTTGCTGCACAAAATGACCGCCAGAGCTAAAAATAGAAAAATCTTGTCCGGCCTTCATAGGTCGAACTACTGGTGGGATTTCAACCAAACTTTACAGGAGTGATCAGTACCATCCTTAGTTATGCATAATACCGGCACGTTTCGCTTTGCTGCACAAAATGGCCGTCAGAGCTATAAATAGAAAAATCTTGTCCGCCTTTCATAGGTCAAGCTACTGGTGGGATTTCAATGAAACTTCACATGAGTGACCATCCATAGTTTTGGGAGACAAAAACCCTTCTAGTTTAATTATAAATTTGATATATACTTGGACAAAAGATCACTCAAGTCAAAACCTGGATGTTTATTAATCCCCTTCAACAAAGCTCGGAGGGGATAAGAGGAATTGCGTCCATCTGTAACACTTTCCCCTCCGCTCCATAATTTTTAAACTGCTGAATTTTTTTTAAATAACTGGGCACAAGTGATCACCATTATGAGGCAATGTGCAGAACGCAATTTTTGGGTTGCTACCCCCAAGATAAGGTCACACATAAAGATCATGTGGTAAAACGTCTACATTTCGTGTCTGCTGTATAACTGTTTGTATCATGTGGAAGAATACTAAACATATGCTATAATTGTTAAATTTTTATGCCCCCCTTCGAAAAATAGGGGATATATTGTTCTGCTAATGTCCGTTGGTCTGTCTATTGGTTGGTCAGTCTGTCCGTCTGTAGACCACATGGTTTCTGCTGATTATCTTGAAAACTATTCATCGCAAAGTTTCATATTTGATATTTCACATACTGCTTGGTCATAACTAGCAAATGACCCCTTTTGATTTTGGGGTCACTAGGCCAAAGATCAAAGTCAAAGTGGCATTAAATGTCAGAATGGTTTTTAGCTGATAATCTTGTAAACTATTCAACGCAAAGTCTTCATATTTCACATACTGATTGGTCATAACAAGTAGATGACCCCTATTTTTTGGAGTCATTAGGTGAAAGGTCAAGGCAACAGGAGCCTTAAATATGAAAATGGTTTCCACTGATTATCTTGAAAACTATTAATCGCAAAGTTTTCATAAATGACATACTGATTGGTCATTACTCTTAGATGATGCCTATTGATTTTGGGGTCACTAGGTCAAAGTTCAAGGTCACATTTGCCTTAAATGTCAAAATGGTTTCCACAGATTATTTTGAAAACTATAAAAAACAAAGTCTTCATATTTCACATACTGAGTGGTCATAGCTAGTAGATGACCCTTATTGATTTTGGGCCACTAGGTCAAAGGTCAAGGTCACAGTTGCCTTAAATGTTGGAATGGTTTCTGGTGATTATCTTGAAAACTATTTATCACAATTAAATTCTTCATATTTCACATACTAATTGGTCATAACTAGTAGATGGCCCCTGTTGTTTTTTTAGGTCAAAGGTCAAGGTCACAGGGGCCTTAAATGTCAGAATGGTTTTGGCTCATTATCTTAAAAACTATTTATCATAAACTTTTAATATTTCACATATTGATTGGCCATAACTAGTAGATGACCCCTATTGAGTTTGGGGTCAAAGGTCAAGGTCACAGTGGCCTTATATGTCACAATGGCTACATTTATATAATAATGTATATTTTATTCCAGCTACCCTCTAACTTGTATAACTTATTAATGATAGCTTTTATTCAGTTTCAGGTCATATATTGGTCATTATTTTTTCCATAACTGAACACATCCATGTACCCATTTATAGCAGGTTTCTACGACAAAATTACCAATAGTATGAGTCAGGGCTAGAAAGGGGGCATATATGTCATTTTACATTTGTATTTCACTATGGCAATTAATTGATTTGATATAGATAATTTTACAATATATATATACCTAAATAACAACGGAATATGCATAAAAATTTGAATTACTAAAATCATGGAGCTAAATATAAGTGTTTATATATCTGTCGACACCAACTTTGGAGACTGGGGACCGTTTAAGACCGGAGACCGTTGATTAGTAGGCCCATACAAAATGCTCTTCTAAAAGGAGAATTTTATCACGTGATACGTAAAAATAACTGCACAACGATCTACATCGGTCTTTTTTTTCGAAACGAAGGTCTTTGTTATTAGATGTATTGTTTTTTGTTGTTGTTTTTTTATTCTTAAGTCATGTACTTGTTTTTATTCTGAAACTTCATGATAGATAAAGTTGTGTTTGATTTTGATTGAACTCTCGGGTGCCAGAGCAATGTATACATTTTATAAATATTCGTTCCCAAATCAGTTCGAACCAGAACATGCAAATATAAATGATAAACAAAATATATGTTGTTTATTGTAGCTTAAGTTCACATGTTTCCAGACCTAGAAATTACAGAAATGATTTTTCAATTTAAAAAAAAAAGAGGAAAATGCGATGTCTTTCAATGAAAGACTAGGTGGCCAGTCCACAGGGACCCAGCACAGTGTTGGGATAGTGTAAAAAAGTAATTTTTAAAAAAAATATATATTTTATATATAATATATAGACTATTATATATAAAGTATAATTTTTTTTCTAGAATTACTTTTTTACACTATCCCAACACTGTGCCTGGTCCCTTTGGGCCAGTCTGTATCATAGTGTATACCACAATAGACAGAAGAAAAAAAGCTTTATTTGTATAACGCAGACAATATTGTGGCAAAAGAAAAAAAGCTTTATTTGTATAACGCAGACAATATTGTGGCAAAATTTATGTATGTTGACTGATGGCTATGCAATAACGTTCTTTGAAAAAGTGTCATAGGTAAGTGATAAATATGATTGAGAAACATTTAAGCACATACATGTAGATGGGCAAAGGTCCAATAACTCTGAGTTACCTTTTTACAGAGTTATCCCCCTTTTCTTACTGCCGTGTACTAAACATAGATGAGCATGTTGTCAAACAGACAGCTCTTTTTACTAGATCATGTATAGCATGTCAAATATCCTTAAAGTTGAAAATAGCCAATTGCCTAATTTGTATTTTAATGATTCATATTTCTAGATAAGAAGAATGGGATCAATTTTATGGGTACCAGTAGCATTTCTGATATCAGCAATATGGCTGTATGTATTATCAATCAATCTACCAGAACACACAGGCTCAGATAGGTAAGTTTGTAAATCATTTCATCAAAGTCTTCTTGTTAAATAGGCGGGAGCACTTTTAGAATCTGTCTGCAGCAAAATTAAAGTTTTTAACATCCTAACTTTAACCCATAACCCCCTAATACTATAAACCTATTGTACTTACCCTAACTCCTTACTCAAGCAATAATCTCAATTATCTTATAGAGAAACATAAATATTAAGGAAGATATAATATTGGGTAAAATCAGATTGTTAAAAAAAGCTGTGGACAGATTCTAAATTCTAGCCATTAAATGTTTTTGGGCGCATTTATTCTTCAGACTGTTTTTAGAAAGTATAGAAATTTGGCAAGAAATACAATGGACAAATAACTCATGTAATTATAAGCAATACACCATGGCCTGTATAATTCATGGTTTTTGACATGAATCAAGCATAAAAAGATGCATTCTTGTAGATAAAGATGACCATACTAAGTGTCATACTCCATTGATTGCATGTTAATTATTTTGTCTGTGACTTTTTGCCATGTTCTGCATGGCCCCTACCAATATGACCCATTGAGCTACATCTTCATGAAGAGTTATAACTCATAGAATCAATGGATCTCAGGTGAGCCATGTAGGGCCAAGATTGCACTCTTGTTGTAAATTGTAAATAACATATGAGCTGCGTCACAACAAAACCAACATAATGGGTTTTCGACCAGCATGTATCCAGACCAGCCTGCGCATCCGCTGTACACAAACCCACTATGCTGGTTTTGTCATGTCACGCGGCTCAGATGTTCTTTCATATTGTAAGAATCAAACCCATGAACTACAGGAACCTTAAATGATAATGGGTCATTTGCCAACAGTATACAGTCAGACTAGCTCACTCTCTGTCGTTGGTCACTCAATTTTTGTACTTTGATATTGAAATCCTTGAAAATTTAAATAGACTGTTCCAAATTCAAAGCAAGACAAATCCATTTCATAAATTTATCTGGATAACAGGTTTTAATAATGGTTACCCTGTATGAAAAATAGAGCAGTCCAGAACATTTGGTTCTCATAGGGAATCTTCTTAAAATTATGATTTTCTTTTGAACAAAGTTACTTTATTTTACTTTTATTACAATTAAGTTGACATTTTTGAAAGGTTGTCATTATAAAGAAGACAGTGTAGTTACATTTTTACAACAAGGGAAGTCACTAGCTACTGTAGAATTTACAGCTAGCAACTTTCGCACGATCATGATCTGCATTGCTCATTTATTCAGTCAGTACTAAAACTTTCAATTATTTTATTAAAAATGGAAATTTGTTTTATCCAGTTTTAGAAAAGGCTATATATCTTAGTATTTTAAGGTTTTTTAGGATGGTAAGCGCAGGGCTTGTTGGGCACTGCTTGGGCCGTTGCTAGGGGGCGTGGAGGGTAACTTGCACTCTCCAGTGAACAGGCTCAATCCATGAACAGGCTCAATCTGAATCAAGCCGAGCCTGCAACATTTTCAATTTGGCTATTCTGATTTTCGTTAGAGATTCTATTTCACTCTATTGTAATGCATGTACATCTTTTTTATTATTCTTGTACAGGTCAGCTTTGAAGTTTCCGAGGAATTTCGATGATCTGACAGCACTGGCATCTTTGTTGAAGGATTATAAATCAGATAACATGCAGTATGTGATGTTGTTATTCTGTAGTGCCTATCTCTTCAAACAGACATTTGCTATCCCTGGATCATTCTTTATGGTGAGTCTCATTTTCATATTACATACCAAGAACTATTACTCTGGCAAAGATTTAAAATAGAATTAACTGAATTACTTCCCTTGTAGTTCTATTAGATTATTGCACACTGTTTTGACCTAAAACACCTGTTTTGGAATTTATGTGTTTGATATATAAAACCTATATATTATCATTGATTGCTTTGAGAGGTTGGGTATAAATTTGTCTTTACTTCAATATTGTTGCCTAGATGTACTTTGATGTGCATAATGTAATAAATAAAATTAATCAATTTATTTATAATAAATGAATTATTGATTAATAAATCCTTGGTTATTTGTCAATGTTTGTTTGGTGAATTTTGTTATGTGAAACTTATTAAAGACATGGAAAAGTACAAGGCTGTAGGCAATTGGACTTTGTCCATGAGGTCAAAAGTTCAAGGTCACTGCAGCCTTGATGACTAAAAGAAAGTTGAAATAACAACTAAAGAACAATAAATATGTCCTACAGTCCTTGGATTTTGTGTGAAAGTTAGTATTTAACATAGGATAATATTCATCTAAGAGTTCTGAGTATCCAGTGAAATAGATCATATTTGCCATATTTTCAGAATGTTTTAGGAGGTGCCCTTTTTGGAACATGGAGAGCATTTCCACTAGCGAGCTTACTGACAGCATGTGGCGCCACCTGCTGTTATCTTTTGTCACAATTCTTTGGCAAGTCACACATCGAAAGATTCTTTCCTGAGAAAGTACAGTTTATGCAGAAAAAGGTATAAGATCTTATTTCTTTTTTTTAAACATAATGATTAAAGCAATAATTATTATTCAGATGTTGTTTTCTAATTGTAATTGGGAATTCATAGCTGTTTACTTTTATTTTTTTGTCTGCCCTCTTATCTCAGTGAGGAGAAAAATCGACTTAGTAATCCAGGAATGTGATGCTCAGATGAGTGGTATTTTTGCTGGGATAATTGATCTTGGACATAGAGTCTAATGGTCATATGACTCACCACTGATTCAGAAATCATGTGGGATTAGTAGTCTGTCACTTGCTTAGAAATTGGTTATTGTAACTGGTTTATTTATCCAGGAAGGCTGGTTAGGTTGATCTCTCTTGCTGACATACATGTATGACCAAAGTAAAACATGTAGAAATCAAGGTAAAATCCAGAAAAACAAATAAACAAATCTAAAATCGAGGTAAAATCCAGAAAAAAACAAACAAACATATCTCTTATATCACTTACAATTGAAACTTATATCATACTGTGTTGCAGGCATGACAGATTGCAAGTTATGTTGCAGAGTAGAAAAATAAAATACTGCATACACATGCATGTAATTAATCATATCAGCAGCTGTTCAATGCTAAGAAAACTTCTCTCTCTTTTTTTGGTAAAAAAATAAACTGATAAGTAATACAAAAAACTTATAATATGCAATATTGTCCCCTGTCAAGTAGAAGATAATATCCTTTTTGCTTTGTTTTTAACATCTTTTACACAACTTTTCTTTCTTCATGCAATTCATGCAAGTCTTTTACCCCTTTCTTCAACAAACAAGCTTTAAAACAATTTCACTTTGAACAAAAAAGTATGAACCAATTTTATCTAAGTTTATGAAAGCTTTTCACCACTCTTATACTTGCTGTATTATCAGTATGATTATTATTTCTTTATTTTATTTAGGTCACAGACAATATGGATAGTTTGTTTTTCTTCCTGTTGTTTCTAAGGCTATTCCCGATGTCACCAAATTGGTTCTTGAATATGGCGTCCCCTATACTTGATGTCCCAGTACATTTGTTCTTCTTATCAGTTCTTATAGGTAAGATTCCTGTAATGTTCTAGTTTTTTGCTAGGCGGCCTTCATGTTTGAATGGTTAAGGTCTTTTGTCTTTTGACTTCAAACCACTTGACTATTACCACTGTGGGTTTAATATTAGCGAGAGACTTTATATGAGCCGCGCCATGACAAAACCAACATAATGGGTTTGCGACCAGCACGGATCCAGACCAGCCTGGGCATCCACACAGTCTGATCAGGATCCATGCTATTTGCTAACAAACCCTATAACAAGTAAAGAAACTGATAGCGAACAGCATGGATCCTGATCAGACTGTGCGGATGGTCGCAAACCCATTATGTAGGTTTTGTCATGACACGGCTCATATTATTCTTTCATGTAAAGAAGCTATCCTGCTAGCTTACAGTTACTAATCATTTAATTGTTCTGATCTGGTACCTGCTTTTTCCTGAAATATTACATAGAGGGGCAACGTAGGTCTTCCTCTACCAGCAAAGCTTGAAGGTCATAATATTATCTTTACAGTGTTAATAAAGCTTTAAAATTAATCAAACAAATGTGTTAGCTAGACTGTCATTATTGTCAAAATAGTGGTTATTAGCAGAGTTGTTAATAGGTACTGCAAAGTCATTTTTATTCATGGGAAACTGATTGTCTTAGTTTTTGGGGATAGGTCAATCCAGGAATCAAAGATCTAACAAAATCTATTTTGGCTGCTGTAAGATTATTTTTCAGATTACATTATTTTTACATTTTATCTTTTAGAAAAATAAACAGTCCACAAATTTAAGAACTCACAGAAATGTTTTTGTGACAAAACCACAAAATTCCATACTCTGACATAAGATATAAGATGATAACAACAATTTTTTTACCTTGTCTGTTTGTTATATCTGTTATTAAAGGGAGACACAGGCAAAATTTTCATTTCTTAGTTTTGAAATTTTCCTTCATTATTCTGTAAATGTCCTCAGAATGAATACACTAAACAGTCAAAAGATCAAAACTTTTCTCCATATAAAGAATAAAATAGTGTTTTCCTAACTTGACCCGCGTGGGTCAGGTTAGAGCGCTAAAATTTCACAATATTTGTCACTGTGTACTCTGGAAACGTTAAAAACATGTCAAATCAATTACTTAGACTTGTTTCAATCATACAATATCCACAATACCTGTTATTGTAACTTCCAGGGTTTGTTCAAATCGCAGGACTTGTTTTTAATTTATTTGGTGATTCTGTTGGTGTCAAATTTTCGATCAACATATATAGACATATTTAAACTTCAAACCTTAAATATATAAAGAATTTATGCAGAAATTCATGCTGGGACTTTAAGAAATGTCATTTTAGGCTGATTTGAATACAGAAAATCATTTTATATATTTTTGTCATTATTTTGCCTGAGTATCCCTTTAAGTCACACTGACAATTTAGAGATCACACAGTGACTTTCCAGCTTTACTAATGCAGGATGATCTCAGGCACCTCTATGTGCATTATTCTAGGCATTGACAGGCACCTTAATACAACCACCAACCTTTGATGAATCATCTGGACTAAACTACTGCACATGAAAGAATCCAAAAACACTACAGACAATGGCGGTGGGCAAGTGATTTAAAGTTTGATGGCATTACCCAATCAGCCAAAGAGGCTCCTTTTCTTTGCCATATATTAAACATGATTTTTCCATGGCTCTTAGGGTCTGTGTGTTTTAAGAGTATATACAATCACCATAATAACTTCCAGCTTGCATAACAACATACATGCTGGATTGATTTAAAACTTTACAACGCAAATTTTTTTCTGTAAAAGTTTGCTACTTTTAATATTCTACAAGTATTGATGACACGATTTACTTACTACACTGTTGGAGCTCTTAACGCTTGCAGAAATTATGATCACACAGTAGAAAAATATGGCTTTTTCACAGATACTTACATTTTTCATTCATTATTGTATATAGTGTATATTAGTGTGAACAGATGAATTAGACATCTTACAGTGCATTTAAGTGAAAAGGCGAGATTTTAGTATTTAATCATTCAAGCGCCTTGCCCGGTATATACCGGAATACAATATTTAGTGTGGAACTCCAACACTTTTTTTTAGTCTTACTCATTCATGACAGTTGATGGATATGATACAAAAAGGTCATGATACTGAGTCATCATGTTTTAGGTTTTATGACCTTGGCAAATAATAGTTGTGAAGTTGCCATGCTTTAAAGTACTGTGCTTTTATGGGCACCAAACACATTTTCCTGGTTACTGCACGTTCTCTGTTTTAGATGATTTGTAAAATTTCATTTATATAAGTTGTGTTAACTTTGATTTCTCATTTCAGGTTTGATGCCTTACAATTTTATATGTGTTCAGACAGGAAGTATGCTGTCAGAAATTACCTCCCTTGATGGCATCTTCACAAAGGAAACCACATTGAAATTATTTGGTATTGCCATGGTTGCATTACTACCTGGACTTTTGATAAATAAATTGAAGGAAGGAAGATTGAAGATCAACTAGTCTTGATGTAGTGATTAAATAGTGCCAATAACTAAATTTGAATATTCATAATATGATGATAGGACATGATACATTTAAAGGGTAAACAGCTATGCTAAATTTTTCAAATGGACTTGTCCATCTTTTAAATGTGGTGTTCAACCATTCATCATTTTTAGGGAAGATGCCAATAGTTGCAACTGAATAGTGAACAGAGCAGACCATGATCAGACGGCTCCAGTGTGCTGGCTGATCTTGGTCTGCACTGGTAGCCAGGGTAGGTTCAGTCCTGGTCAGCAGGTTTATAGTTAAATACTTTACAAACATGCAGTATTACAAAATAAATATGCACAAAATGTTATACATTGTATCAGAAACAAGAACATGTTTATAAATGATATCAGAACAAAAAAAACATTGAATATCCAATAGTCATGTGAGGAAGCTATCCAGCCAGCCAGCCGTTGGTGGTTCTACATAAAAGATTTTTTTTTAAATGATATGAAGATTTTTTCTGATATTATGAACAAATGTTTATTTACCATGTGCAATATGCTACTGTAAAATCAAATATTTTCACAGGACCAAAAATTCACAAAATCATATTTCAGACTAAATTGGGAGGAGGTTTAATATTCATGAATTTCTACTATTTAATATTCATGAATTTCTCCTTTTTAATATTTATGAATTTCTGCTGTTTAATATTCATGAATTTCTACTACATGTATTTAATATTCATGAATTTATACTGTTTAATATTCATGAAGTTTTTCCTCTTAATATTCATGAATTTCTAATGTTTAATATTCACGAATTCCTACTTATTAATATTCACAAATTTTTACATTCACTTTTGTTTAATTTATGTATTAAAACAAATAAGAGAATATTTGATTCCAAAAATCTTAATTTAAGAAAATAGCAAAGTTAAATCCCTCGTGAAAATTTTTGAATTTACAGTACACATGTTTTCTGTCTCAGGATGTGTTATGCTCAAGTTACAGTTTTATTATATTATAAGTCTAAATATAGAACAAAACATTTCCTTGTACCTTACCTTAGCATAATTATATAGTATTTTATCGTCTTAATTTAAATTCTCTGTATTAGAGTGCCAAAATTAGTTTTAGTTTACAACACCAGGAATTTTTATTATTACCGTATCATTATACTTCCAAGCAATGAAGGCATTCCTTATGCCAAAACATGATTTTCCCCAATTGGCATTCTTAACATTCCCAATTTATCAGTCAGTCAGCATGAAATCTTTTTGTTGATTTTCTGTGGAAAAAAGTATTTTCATTCAAAAGAGAATACATTTGTAATTTGAAAATATTTATGAAAACAAAGACTATCATCAATAAATGCCATCTTTTAAATAATTATTATGTGTTTTATTTTTAGCTGTTTCTGTTAGTTACTTTAAAACTACTTATTTTGACTTTTTACAACATTTCCCCCAGTGTTGGGAATCATTTTCTAAATGTAAGAATGAAAGTCTGAACATACATTTAAATAGATTAAAAACATCTGTCATATGTTGTGGTTTGGACCAGAGGGGACCCACATATTCGGACCCGAGACTTGCAGAGGGACGGATATTCTGATATAAAACGCAAACACATGTCAGATATTTTTTCTTGCATATTCTCCCATATTTCATCATATTTTAAATTCTTATCTTGATTTTAAGGGAAATTTAAATCATCACTGTTTACAACCGTACTATTTTCTTACAACAGCATATGAAGTTACAACTTTATTCATAACAGTAAAATTAGATCATTCTAAGCATGCCATTGTACAGTACGCGACTCATCTGAAACCCTCATGCCAGATAAAATTTCCCGCATGGGTAAAACTAACGGAAACGCCAGCCTGATATGAAAGAAAATATAAACTGTTAACTTGATATGAAAGAAAATATAAACTGTTAACTGTAAAACCAAATTTAAAGTTGTTAACCACTTGCTAAGGAAACCGATTTTCTTAAACTGAAACTTAATAATATCTTGAAAAGAATACAAAGAAATTTATAATTATTGTACAAACTACTATACATGTCTTTTCGTCTTTTGACCTAGGCAAAACTTCTCTACGACAATTGATTTTTGGATATTGAGTCTAATTGTTCTTTCCCAATTTTGATTGGGAAAGTCATAAGGGTTAAATACATCTGTAGGTCGAAACTTGCAAAGAAATTGGCAATTTCTGGTTAGTTATCCAGAAAGCCAGTTAGGCAGACTGACTGCCAATAATTCAATATTACAAAAATTGGTTAAAATCAGCATAAAAACAGACAAATAAACTGAATTTTACTGTCTTATTCCTAATATTTTTACCATATTTAAAGAATAAGGGCAACTTTTTTGGCATATTTTGACTTGCGTGGGGTGATTTTGTAGGTAACAAGCATATAAAGCTGATCTAATCACTCTATTTGTGCACTTGGCATTAAATTTACTTTTGAAATTTACATTATCTTTAGGCAAGCTGTTGAAATAGTTCAATAATTTCTTATCGATGCAACATATTAGCTCTGTAAATAACAAATAAGGTATATCAACTTAAATTTGTTTTCTTTTATGCCTTTACAAGGCACAAGGTTTGTGTTACTGTTTTCTTTTTTTTTTTTTTTTTTTTTTTTTTTTTTTTTTTTTTAATTTTTCCTCTTTAATTTTAGTGTAGCTATGCTTGTCATATACTAGGCAATAGTCTTAAGTCATTAAAGGTCATTTTTTTGTCTGTACTTTTTTTAATCTATTTATTTATGTCTTTTTAATGCCTATACATAAGTAAAGAGTCTGTATTAAAGGCCCATTATGCCCCAGAAATGCTTTACATGTATTTTATTTTTCAAAACCTTTCTTCTCTTTTCGTTGTTCTTTTACAGTTTACAAAATGATATGTACTCATCAGCAAAATATCTGAACCATTTTTTTCTTCAGCAGCTTTTTAGCAATTAAGACAATTGTAGCTATTCAGTATTTTGTATAGAAGTCAAAATACTACTACATTTTGCTACTTTTATGACAACTATTTTTACATTTAGTGGTACTTTCTTCAGATACCAAACATCTAACATGGTTTAAAGCCAGTTAGTAAGTGTTATAAACTTTATGCTTATCCTTTCGAAAAAAGTAAAAATGTGTTTTGTTTATGAGCCATAATGTGCCTTTAAACATCCACTATATTTGTGTGACATGATTGTGTGTTATCCAGTATGTTTGTATTGTATTGCATGATTTTGTGTTGTTTATAGTTGATTTTTGACATAAAATGCGCTATTCATGGTGCATATGTGACATGATTGGTTTGTGTTCTGCAAGAGGTTTTGAATTATTTCAATATCTGTTTGGCATCAAGCTTGTTGTCAGAGTTTTCCACTCGGGTGTCTGTTATTACATCTAAGGGCATCTTCTACCAACAACATATGAGCCGCATCATGACAAAACCAACATAATGGGTTTGAGACCAGCATGGATCCAGACCAGCCTGCACATCCGCGCAGGCTGATGCTGTTTGCTATCAGTTTCTCTATTTGCTATAGGGGGTGTTAGGGAACAGCATGGATCCTGATCAGACTGCGCAGATGCGCAGGCTGGTCTGGATCCATGCTGGTTGCAAACCCATTATGTTGGATTTGTCGTGACGTGGCTCATATGTCACTTACAGTGTTTGCAATGACCTTAAACCCAGCCCAGCATTTGACATTTCTATACTAGATTCACATGTTTATGTTCCTGCTATACATGTAGCTGTTATCCATTGTTAATGTTATATTTTGTTCTTATTAAGAATATTCCTGCATTCCATAATTTATTTTAGTTAAAAAATAAAGAAATTTAAATGTTCATTGTTTGTTTTAACTATGGCTGCTCTGAACAAGGCATAAAATGTTAATGAACAGAATAATGGGAGGTTTCTGTCCTTGGAGATCTTTAAACATATCTGTGCTTATCATCAAATGTAACATGTTGATTATTAACACCATTGAAAAATATTCCAAACAACTGTCGAGCATATCAATTGATACAATTCTCCACAACTGTACATATTTGTTCTTTAGCAACAACTTGACATGTCTGTTACTTAGCAACAACTGGACATGTTTATCTTTTAGCAAAAACTGAACATATTTGTCCTTTAGCTACAAATAAACATGTCTTTATGCCCCCACAAAGTGGGGTGCATATAGCGTTGCACTTGTCCGTCCGTCCGTACGTCCCGAAATCTTGTGAACGCAACTCCTCTTAAACAAGATGTCAGATTTTGCTTAAACTTCCAGGGATGAACAACCTTAATGTGTAGATGGTAGTAAAGGAAGGGATTTTCGCTGTGACCAAATTTAACAGAATTATGGCCCTTTGTTTTTTTTTTCACTATATACTATGCAGAAATTTTGTGAATGCAACTCCTCTTAAACCGGATGGCAGATTTTGCTTAAACTTGCAGGGATGAACAACCTTAATGTGTAGATGGTAGTAAAGGAAGGAATTTTTGCTGCGACCAAATTTATCAGAATTATGGCCCTTTGTTGATTTTTTCAGTATATACCATATAGAAATTTTGTGAACGCAACTCCTCTTAAACCGGATGGCAGATTTTGCTTAAACTTGCAGGGATGAACAACCTTAATGTGTAGATGGCAGTTAAGGAAGGAATTTTGCTGCAACCAAATTTAACAGAATTATGGCCCTTTGTTGATTTTTTCACTTTTTACCATATATATGTTGTCAGTGGGGGCATCCGTGTCCTTTGGACACAGTTTTAGTTTTCTTTAAGTAATGACTGGATATGTCTGTCCTTTAGCAAAAACTGGACATGTCTGTCCTTTATAACTGGGCATGTCTGTCCTTTAGTAACTCCTGGACATGTCTGTCCTTTAGTAACAACTGGACATGTCTGTCCTTTAGCAACAATTGAACATGTCTGTCCTTTAGTAACTCCTGGACATGTCTGTCCTTTAGTAAGTCCTGGATATGTCTGTCCTTTAGCAACAACTGGACATGTATGTCCTTTAGTAACAACTGGACATGTCTGTCCTTTAGTAACAACTGGACATGTCTGTCCTTAAGTAACTCCTGGACATGTCTGTCCTTTAGCAAAAACTGGACATGTCTGTCCTTTAGTAACAACTGGACATGTCTGTCCTTTAGTAACAACTGGACATGTCTGTCCTTTAGTAACAACTGGACATGTCTGTCCTTTAGTAACTCCTGGACATGTCTGTCCTTTAGCAAAAACTGGACATGTCTGTCCTTTAGTAACAACTGGACATGTCTGTCCTTTAGTAACTCCTGGACATGTCTGTCCTTTAGTATCAACTGGACATGTCTATTCTTTAGCAACAATTGAACCTGTCTGTCCTTTGGTAACAACTGAACATATAGTTCTTTAGCAACATCTGAACATGTCTGTCCTTTAGTTTCAACTGAACACGCGTGTCCTTTAGTAACAACTGAACATGTCTGTCCTTTAGTAACAGCTGATCATGTTTATCCTATAGCAGTAACAGAACATGTCTGTCCTAAGCAATGACTGTACATGAGTTCATTAAGCAATAACCGAAAATGTATGTCTTTAAGCAGTGACTGTACATGTGTTCATTTAGCAACAACTGAACATGTATGTCTTTAAGCAATGACTGGACTTATCTGTCCCTTAGCACTGACTGAATACATCTTTGTTTTACTAGGAACGGTCAGAAAATATCCGGACTTTTCATGCTCCTCTCTTTCCACGTGCAGCTATATACACACATTATATGAGCCGTGTCACGACAAAACCCACATAATGGGTTTGCGACCAGCATGAATCCAGACCAGCCTGCGCTTCCGCGCAGTCTGATCAGGATCCATGCTGTTCGCTTACCAACTGTATTTCAAGTAGAGAAACTGATAGCGAACAGCATGGATCCTGATCAGACTGTGCGGAATCGCAGGCTGGTCTGGATCCATGCTGGTCACACGCACTATGTTGGTTTTGTCGTGACACGGCTCATATATTGGTGAAAACTACATTCATTCGCCAATAAATTGGTCAGTGTATTTTAAATGATAGTTGTGCATACACAGTATATATGATAGGTGTTTCGTCTATCATGGACTCTTTGTTGGAGGAACAACGCCCTGTAATAAAGTTTCTGGTTGCAGAAGGTGAAAAGCCGTGCCACATCTTTCAGAGCCTTAAAAAAAGATTTTCTGATAAATGTGTATCACGTTCAACCTTCTACGACTGGGTTTCTCAGTTTCGTGAAAGCAGAACAAGTGTTTGTGACAGGCCTAGGACTGGGCGGTCAGCTGAGGCGGTGACCCCAACAATGGTAGCAAATGTTAAAGCTTTTGTCAACAAAAATCGTCGAGTAACTTTGGAGGAGGTAGCCAACAAGTTTAGCATCGGTAAGGCATCGGCACACAAGATTTTACACGAACACCTAGGCATGAGCAAGTTAAGTGCCAGGTGGGTGCCTAGACAGCTGTCCGCAGATCAAAAGGCAACCACAGTAACCAATGCAAAAGAACATTTAAGTCGTTTTAATCGTGAAGGAGATAAGATTTTGAACCGCATTATCACTGGAGATGAGATGTGGGTTCTTTATTCTGAACCTGAGACAAAATCTTAGTCAAAGCAGTGTAAACCAGCTGGTTCACTACCTCCTAAAAAGTTTAAGCTGTCTCCTTCGGCTGGCAAAGTTATGTTTGTTGCCTTTTGGGATTCACGAGGAAAGATACTTACTCATTCATGCCAAAAGGTCAAACTGTCACCGCCAAGTACTATTCTGAAGTAATTCTGAAAAATCTTAGAGAAAAGCTGAAGCAAATGCATCCCAGGTTAGCACAGAAAAATGTCCTCCTTCACGATAACGCCCCCTCCCATACCGCCGCAGCTACAGTGGAGGTTATCAACTCTTACAAATGGCAATTGTTGTCTCACCCTCCTTATAGCCCAGACCTTGCCCCCTTGTTTCCAGAACTGAAAAAATTGCTTGCTGGAAAGAAATATAAGACCAGGGCGGCTTTGATATCTGCTGTTAAACAGTACCTAAATCATAGGTCTACGTCATGGTTCACAGCGAGAATACAAAAGCTCCCACGAAGATGGCAAAAGTGCGTAGACGTAGGTGGAGAATATTTTTAAAAAGAGTAGAAAGATTTTTTTTTAAATGTTGAATGGTTTTCGAGAACGAGTCAAAAGTCCGGAGATTCTCTGTCTTCCCCTCGTAGTAAACATTTAACATATCTTTCTATTAGCAGTGACTGGATACGTCTGCTTTTTCACAGCAACTATACATTCCTTTAGGAATGACTGGACATGCATGTCCTCTAGGGACAACTGAACATGTCTATTCTTTAGCATTGACTGGACAAGTCCGTAGATTAGCAATGACGGAATATAACAATGATATTTATACATTTTTATATCAAAATTACACCAAACAAAACAAACATTATTTCATTCAAGGACCACCATGATGGCCATGTTCACAATGGCATTCTCCATCTATGCAGTGAAAAATAGGTTGTCCAGAGGCGTCCAGGCGGCAATGGCGGTTGTGGTCTCCTCCAGCCGTGGCAGAGCAATCGGTTTTAAGTGCGCATTTTTGATCTATAAATAAAATTTGTTGTTTTTGAATAAATGCATCATTCAGTTGTAATTACCGGAAATTAATATGGGCAATTTACCCGTAAGATCATTATTCGGCCTATAAGTTTTGTGTAAGGGGAACATTCTGACCATTTCTGAAATAATTAGAGTTTTAGAGTTCTATTAGCTATTAGACAAAACTGGCAACCCAAGATTTTGTTGCCAGACTTTGATACGCTAAAACAAACTCATTTTGTCCTGCTAAATAACATGGTTCCTGATTTAATCTTGGTAATACACGTTACCGTGGTAACATATCTGATATACTAGTAATGAGGGCATATTATTGATTTGTAAGAATTTACTCTCAAAATTGTATTTTCCATTATAAATGGAAAGTGCTTTAAACTGTAACAATTTTGGAACATCAAATGGTAACAACGGGCATTGTAATATCTTAAGTGGGCCGATTGGTTAAGGACAGTTAACCCGTCACCGCTTTGGGTGCGGATCCCGCCCTTGAACTTTGGAATATTTCAAGTCAGGAAGATATCCAGCTAGCTCACAGAACGTTTATGGTTCTACTAAGGTGCCTGTTTGACACGATGGGCAATTGAGGTCTTCCTCTACCAGTAAAGATTGAAAATCACTAGTTGACCTCTTGAGTGATGTTGCGACATAAATCCCGTTCAATGATATTTTTATCAGTTTTTACATTTTTATAAATAACCAATAATTGAAAAAATTGTACAGATTCCTTCCTTTTAAGACGTGCAAGTGTATAACGTTTATTATACATATATATTTAAACGCTCATGCTAACGCAATAAATCTCGCACATGAATCATAGTCGCGTCAGACAAAAGGTCAAATGTTAGAAAAAGGCACAACTATCCTTAGTCAAAAGTAAAGCAATGTTATGTTATACAGTCATATGTTCTTACGTGAATGTACTGTTAAGCATGTACACAGATTGTCGACGCAATGCACGGTAGAGTTGACACACATTGTTGCCTTACATGCGCCGGAAGATGACGTGCAGCTCTCACTGGCCACGTACACTGAAACAAAATTAATTCTAATATTCTATCAATGAATTATGTCGACAACTTGTATTAATCATAAGATGACTAAGGAACATAATCGAAACATCTTTGGCAATTTTGTCCATGGTTAGTACATGCACTCGCAGGTTCAATATTTAAATTGCAAACTTGCTCGATTTGGACTTATTTTAATGAGACAATGTGAAATTTTAGAAGCAAAGTCATGTTTACCCTTCATTACACATTATGTCTTCTTATAAAAATATTCTAGCTATGATTTCTCATTGCTGAGGGATGAATGACCATTAACAAAGTCTGTTCATAAATTCCGTAACACGGCACTTTGGGTTCAAACGCACATCGAAGTCAAAATCGAGTAATAACCATTGATAGGCCACTTTTAACGCACATTGGGCTCCATGCAATGCTCTGATGGTGTCAACTCCAAATATTGGGTACTGACTTATTTCCGAACTGCAGCCTTAAAATATTTAAGGTGGAGTTCTAGTTGACTGTCAATTTTGAGATACATCACCGTGCAATCAAATAATCTTGCTAAGTTCCATTAAATTATGATGTAGCAGTATTGAAAGGAAATAATAATGAATTTGTTGCTTATTAAATGTTAGTGATAAATTTTTTATGAATTTTACCACTTTAAATATCACGAAAATTGAGACTATATAACAAAACTGTTTAAATTGTAAATGTATTCCTAAAAATAACAGATGTTTCTAACAGCATTCTGTTCTGGCAGCCATTTATTTGACAAGTTTTAGTGCCATATTGAACGACAAATTAAATATGATGGGGATAAAATTAAATGCACTTGCCTTGTATTTTCAAATGAAAGAGTCAATTAATTTCTGTTTAAATGACTTGTAGCAAATAGATTAGAATTAACATTCATAATTAGTTGTGTGAGGGCTGCACGAAAATAGATGCATGACACGGATAAAATTAAATGTAAACGTCAATTTAAAGCACGAGACATCACGAGACAATTTGTATTCTGAATCAACGAAATTGCACATGTAATCTAGTGACTATGGTTAGACTTTACAAAATGTATATGTTTAATATCTCCATTGGGTTGAATGTATTTTCTTTCTTTTTTCTTCTTCATTTCATTTTCTTTAGCGTCAGTGTCTTCCGTTTTGAATACGTACATATAAAACTGTTACTACAAAGCTTTCATAATTACATTATCAAAAAGTTAAATAATCTGTTAAATTATTAAAAATATATTACGCTTGAAAATTACTTACCAAAAAGACACGCCAGCAAAACAACAGCTAATTTCATCTTGTACGATGTGTTAAGTCTGCCAAAAAATGCAAGTAAGGTACTTTTCTTTGTCTGTACGCAATTTATACCGTTCAAGATCGTGTTCAAGATTGGAGATAGAAAAATCCGCAATTATCACATTTACCATATAAGGAAAGAACTGTCACATTTTGTCTCTTATCTATCACGAATTGATTGTCGGTGAAGTTTTATTTTTGCCAGTATGTGAGGACATCTACAGGAATGATCTATAATGAAAAGGGGTCATTAAATTAGAGCTCAATAACTAGAGTTGAATATTAACTAATTTCTGATTAAGGTCAAGGTTTTGTGTTTTAAGGTATTTAATACGTCTACTAAATGTTTGCTAATGTATGCAGAACTTTAATAAATTAAACTGTATAGAGCTATTTGTTATATACTACAGTTCTCCCTAAATAACACGCAAACCTTGTAGCGCGAATATGTCACTTGAATATAGGAAAACACATTTGAGCCGCGTCACGACAAAACCAACATAGTGCGTTTGCGACCAGCATGGATCCAGACCAGCCTGCGCTTCCGCGGAGTCTGATCAGGATCCACGCTGTTCGCTATCAGTTTCTCTACTTGTAATAGGGTCGGTAAGCGAACAGCATGAATCCTGATCAGACTGCGCGGATGCGCAGGCTGGTCTGGATCCATGCTGGTCGCAAACCCATTATGTTGGTTTTGTCATGGCACGGCTCATTTAAGTCTTATTGTGTGGAAGTTCAAAGTCCAGAGTTATAGATATTTTGCATGTATCAATTTGTTGATTCTACAAAAATTATATTAATATATCATGACTCTTAGGTCAAAATTTGCCCTGACTCGGGAGACTCTTGCCTCATGTAGACTAAGGTCTTATCTTGTTGAGGAAATATTCTATGCATATAGCATTGCCTAATTGACCTCTATAAAAAATTACGACTCAGGCACTTAGGACTTAAAATGCCTCACATTTGAGGTCATATAGAATCCTAAGGATATTAAAAATAAACTGTGTTTAAGTTTCAAGTTTCTTGACTGGGTCTCTACCTTAATTGAAAGGCTCTTTTTGATTTCCAGGCAAATTTTCATCCGGGCGTATATTGCCCGCGTTTGCGATCGATGCTGTTGTTTGGCCTTTTCGCTTCAAACATGAAAGGCATCCTCACAATCAACATAAAAATACATCTTAAAGTAATAAAAAATGCATACATGTATACAAATGATATATGTAAGGTGACCTGTAACTGGCCAGACCAATAAAATGCGTTGTTTTTGTTGTTTATATCTAACATTATTGGCGTATGGGATGGTGGAGTCCATCAAAATCAAGAAATGAATTGAATTGATACAATTTTTTGCAAATACGTGTTTTATGATATTTTAAGTCCTTGTGGCATAGAAGATACCTTTACGTGTTGTGGCATCAGAGTTGCAGCCACTGTTTAACCCTGCGTGATCGTAAGAGGCGTCGAAAATTCGTTTGAATTACTGTAGACTATGTATCTTTTAACGAAAGACCGATGATGACATGAATTCATCTTCATGAATTCTCGATTTAAACTTCGTGAATTCACGATTTCAACTTCACGAATTCACGATTTCAACTTCACGAATTCGCGAAAATAAAATCGTGAATTCGAGAAGTTGAAATCGTGAATTCGTGAAGTTGCAATTGAAATCGTGAATTCATGAAGTTGAAATCATGAATTTACGAAGTTGAATTCATGAAGCTGAAATCGTGAATTCGTTAAGTTGAAATTGAAATCGTGAATACATGAAGTTGAAATCGTAAATTCATGAAGCTGGCATCGGGAATTCGTGAAATCCGTATGTTGAAAACGTGAATTCACGATGGTAAAATTGTGAATTCATGAAGATGAAATTGGGAATTCATGAAGTTGAAATGGCACTACCGCTCTATCGTATCTCTTAGCTTTATCAGCTTAGGTGATTTTGCATTAAGTTTGTAAGACCCGAGGTTAGCCAAATCATCTTCCCTGTTTCGGCGCCATATGACCTAAACTGTGTTGACACGCCGTAAAGCCAAACAAAAAAAAATAATGATGTTTTATAATGGATTAAAAACATATTACATGCTTATCACCAAATACATGTATAAGTAGATCTCGAGCCGTATGTAAAATATTATGTCATTTAGGTGGCCAAACGTCAATAAAAAAAAAGAAACGAAAGGATGGTACGGCTTTAATGCTAATCTGCTTGATTATTTATTTTCTTGCGCCTCGGTCGAATGTTCCACTACCGTTCATTTTCTTAAAGCAGCACGTCTTCAGATTCATGTTAATTTTCATGAACATTTTGGAAAAGTATTTAAAAGTAAAATAGTGTGAGGTTAACAAATAAAGTAATTTACATATTGCAATCGGCATACACAATCCAAGAAAATTATCAAAAACGTCGTCAGCATATGCAAAAATAGGCCTTACTGCGTAAGTAACGCAGTAGAAATATGGTGATAAAATACTGTAAAATCAGTCTTGAACAGCACATAACATGAACAATATAACTTGGATCTTGAATGTTTTTTTTACCTATCTTAAAGTATTAGAACATTTTTCTAAATATTGATTTTCTTGAAATATTTTGGCTAATCTGGAGGCGTGCAGCTTTAAAGAAGTAAGGGAGTGGAGTTATTAGCTGCTAAGGGAGCGTTCTTGATTATTAAGCTTACGATATGTGTTTTCATTAATTTTGATAAAGGTAACTTTGATACCTATAATACAGAAACGGTAATAAGTAGCTATAATATAGCGAATAATAAGTTATATAAATGTTATATTACATTAATGAATCTAATCTAAATCTGATTATCTTAATTAAACCTATTATACGTCATCGATATCTGACAATGGCTTAATCATATCATATGTTTATCTTCAAATATTCAATCATAGAATGACAGTAGCCACGAGTGAAATATGATAATTTTCATACACAAGATGAAAAGAAATTATGCATTAATAGAAAAGAATTGAATTTTCTGTTTATTATATACATTTTTCTCTTTTTTTTTTGACATTATAATTTGAAAGACTTCCCTTTTAATGTTGTGCATTGTCTGAATTTAGGAGAAAGTAGTCTGGCAAGACATCAGTGAAAATACGTAAAATATGTTTCACTGCAGTGAAAAAGAAATTTTTAAAGTGAAAATAAGGTAAAATAGAAATACGGATTTCATTTTATCAATATTTCTCAATATTTCATTTACAAGTAAATAATAAATGTTTATTGAAAAAATATAACGAAATAAATTGTACAATATTTCGAAAAATTATCAATTTGTAATTTCAACTTAAATAATTAGAAAAATGTTAACATGCAACCATTGCTGTTTGTTAACACTTGAGGTATAAGATGTAAAGAAAAGGAACAGTTTCTTTTTTGTAACTTGTACATGTTAAAGACTTTGTTGTTACAAACAACAAGACATGAAATAATACAAAAGTTATTTTATACTAGTAAATAGGTTTATATGTATATGCTGCTTTTTCCTTTGTTGTGATAAATCTAACCAAAGTCAAGTGAAAGTATCTTTATCACAAAAAAAGACAGCAGGATATGTGAAGACAAATAGCAAAGATCAGATTTTACTGGAGAAAGATTATCCTATTATAGAAAAAAAAGATGAGGTGGTTAACGTTTCTTCATTTGTGTACAAATTCAGGCTACATTACATTTCCGCGAAAGTGCGAGGAAATATACTCAAATAAGACATATTTGAGTGGGAAATAATAAAATAAAATATAAAAATAAAAGTATCATTGTAAAAGAGAGGGATGTGTGGAGCTGTTAAATGTCGCAACCGCCGCTAAATGTCACATCATTGCCGCAAAATGTCGCAACCGCCGCAAAATGTCGCGTTATTGTCGCAAAATGTCGCAACCGCCGCTATAATGTCGCATCAATGCCGCAAAATGTCGCAACCGTCGCTAAATGTCGCATCATTGCCGCTCAATGTCGCAACCGCCGCTAAATTATCGCATCATTGTCGCAAAATATCGCAACCGCCGCTTAAATGTCGCATCATTACCGCAAAATGTTGCAACTGCCCCTTATAATTAAATGTCGCATCATTACCGCAAAATGTCGCAACCGCCGCTCAATGATGCAAAATCTTCTACCTTAAAATGGCTCAATGGTATCATCAACATTTTTGTCGCACGATTTTCCGTCGCCATTAAATGTCGCAGCACTACCGTTTAATGTCGCAGGTGTATATTAAAAAAAAATAAGTTAGCTGGCGGTATTAAATTACAATAAACCTTGAGGAAATGTATATACATATTTAGTAACTTTTGGACATAAAGGAATGGCCAAATACATCTGCCGGCTCAAGAGGCTACAATGGGTGCATTTTCAAGAAATATTTTGAAATAATGATAAAAATAATAAATAGAAACATAAAATTTGGATATTCTTGCAAAATATTTCTTAAAGAAAATTTTTTATCGAGCTTTACGTTATTTATGATAATGATATTTATATGATGAATAGCGAATATTTTATTCTAGAACATTTCATGATCAACATCCACATATAATTTTCATGGTTTGTTATCACATATGATACTTAAAACTATCAACATTTGAGCCGCGTCATGACAAAACCAACATAATGGGTTTGCGACCAGCATGGATCCAGACCAGCCTGCGCATCCGCGCAGTCTGATCAGGATCCATGCTGTTCGCTATCAGTTTCTCTACTTGTAATAGGGTTGGTAAGCGAACAGCATGGTTCCTGATCAGACTGCGCGGATGCGCAGGCTGGTCTGGATCCATGCTTGTCGCAAACCCATTATGTTGGTTTTGTCATGACACGGCTCATTTATTTAAGTAAAGTATGCAACAACGCTTCGTTATAGATGCATATATAATACTCATCTTTTAAGAGTAATGCTTTCCAGACTTTTGCAAATTTGTATAACTAAACTAGTGTCCATCTACTTGACCCTCGTCGCTGTGGGTTAGAATCCCGCCAGGGACTTAGGATTATTTCATTTGAGGAAGCTATCCAGCTAGCCTACTGAACGTCGATGGTTCTACTCGAGTTTCTGTTCGTGCACGGAGCGGCACCAGAGGTCTTCCTCTACGAGTAAAGCTGAAACATCGCTACATTACCTTATTGCGTTGGTTGTACGTAATAACGACTTTGCATGTCCTAATTAGAAATATCAAAATTTATTAGATTTTTTTTTTATAAAATTCTTATTTGTTCGTTGTATAAACAACTAATTAGGAAGATATAAAGTTCAAATTATGTTTTCTATCTTATATTTAGTCTTTTGAAGCTCGCACTAATTAAGAATTTTTAAATTCCTAATACTATTTTTATTTCTCCTAACTAGGCTTTTAAAAGTTTCAATTAAAACTGACAAAGTTTATTTAATAATGAGTAAACATTCCTATTTAGTTGTAACAAATAGTAATAAGTTTTATTTTATCCCGCCTAAATTTCTGCAAAAAAACCCCCAAACCATTCAGCAGGTTCGCGATGATGTAGTATCCTACCATTTGGTATAAAAGAGTCAAATTTAACGAGAAAGTTGACAAAATTTCTAAATATGCAATGGTTTGAATAATCAAACATTTTATATACCTATAATATCATCACATTTTGAAAGTTCTTTCCAGTCATTGATTTGTGTTTGCGCTTCTTAGATCTGTGACATCCATTTGAACATATGACTAGGATAACTGGTCATCATTATATTTATTAAAATGAGACGGTATTTCATTTTCGTTTCCCCTAATGAGTCGATCCCAAAAAGATACCATTCTGGATTTAATTACACATTAGATATTGGATATCATCCGAGCTTGTCCATTAACTTGTATAGCGGATTGATTTGCGAGCTTCAGTTATTTGATATCAATTTATTCTTAGATATCTAACTTCTCAAATCCAAATATGTCTGATAAATCATTTCAAAATAGGCACAGAGTTCTGGTCAAAGAGATTAATGATAAGATCTTGCGGTAAATCTCAGTTATTTGATTTAGCAGATAATAAATACAATACATTTCCTGTAAAAGTTTCATTTGAAGTTAGATGATTGTTGGACTACTTTCTTTCTAGCTTTTTGTTCTCTGTTTTATATTTACCTTGCCAATTTAATGTAGGCCGAAGGCATCCAACTCTACACCAAACAATGCTTATATGTACACAGAATTTGAATTATAATAAAAAAAAACATACATTCAAATATATTACAGGTGTTTATATGAACAATCCACAATTCTATTAGTACATATGCTACATATGTTCTCATATAACACTTATAGTGCCGTCAACACGGACCTTTATATTTTTATGTATATTTTCTAGCTTTAAAGCACGGACTATAACTAGAGAATATCGTAATAGTTGGATATCTCAATATCTTTATCTCTTTTAGTAAAATATATAATTCCACGTTTTTAAGAACCCCAACAAATACTATAATATATAATTTTAGTTCTGTTTATGTTCATACCCAACGTGGGGCCGTTACTTCATATTGCTCAGAGTTTAATTTACATTGTTCTGTAACTCTGTGAAATTCGAGGACGAATTTCAATATAGCAGGGGAGTATGTCACGGTTCAGAATTGATCACTATTTAGGGGAGATGATGTGTAAGCGGCTGGACTCGAGTCCAAGTCAGGCTACACATTTTTCTCACCCTGTAACATTTAAATACCAAGTTTAACAGAAATCATTAAAATTGTTCCAGCAAAATTGAAGATTGTCAGCAGTGTTCGAAAAAAAAAGAGTAGTGTCGTCTGCTTAGAAACTATTGTTGAGATCGAATAATGTTACTCAAAGGGTTCCTTTATTCTGTAAAACGTTTTGATGTAATTTTATAATTTCATTAAAATCAGATCATCATTTTAGCTCCTTTACTCTTTGCTACGATATGATTGTATTTAGATTGTGTAATTTTAGTACATTGACAAAAGAAATTTTCATCCTGT
The DNA here is from genome assembly GCF_026571515.1 of Ruditapes philippinarum. NCBI lineage: Eukaryota > Metazoa > Mollusca > Bivalvia > Venerida > Veneridae > Ruditapes > Ruditapes philippinarum. The sequence goes on along the minus strand of NW_026856238.1, from coordinate 20,752 downwards.
CTTACCTATATTCAAAAATGAGCAACGCCGAGACAGCTCCATAATGTAAGACACATGCATATACATATTTTGATTTTTTGTACATAATTTTAATAACTAAAATATGATAAACAAGATCAACAAGGAAAGGCGGCGTTCAATGAACAAGAACGATGTGACATTGATGCAATTTTCGAGCAATTTCTGACAACGGCCCAGCCACTCTTCTTTAGCAAAAGCTTGAAAGAGGTTTTAAACGAGTCTAAATGATTTACCCAGGCAAAATATAGTTATCTGGGTCATTTGAAGGGCTTTTATTTTTGCAAGTTGGAATAATTGTTGCTTCAAGCAATTGAATAATTGAAATAAATAGGTAAAAAGATAATTTTTGTATCATTTTTATCGTTTTCTGAGGGACTAGGTGCTTTACCATTGTTTATATTTTGAATATATTTCACTATTTTTTTATTCTGTTGGATAATTTCATCAGTTTTGTTAGCAGTCGTTTAGGGTTAAGTTTATTAAGACTTTTCAAGTGCAAGAAGATATGTTTCGCCTGAATTTCTCAACTTCGTCTTATTACTTTGTATACCTTTATATATTAAAATCTTTTGTTCTTTTATACTGCTTGCTAGCATCACGCATTCTGGTTTAATTCATTACATTTCGTGATAATTACTTCTACATGTATCTTTAAAGAATTTTGGATCCATCCAAGATTTATTGGGATAGCTATTTCTGTTTGTGCAAATAGATATATCAATTTTATTCGGAAACATTGCACATGCGGAATACTGAAAAACATGTTTCGCATTTCTGTTGGTACATGTTTATCTGGGATATATGTTTAGTGGTACATGTATTTATCAATGTCGAATAACTCGTTTAAAAATTGGGTCCATTGAGTCTTTTCAATTTTTTTGCAGTTCTGGCATTTTGTGCCTTCAACTTATATCAGAGGACGAATATTTATCTACCAACGCAACATACGAATTAACGTTGCTTCATTTACAAAATAATTTACGTCATAAAATTCATTGAAAAATCGGGAGTTCACCATTGGAGGGTACACAGCTCCGAGTATTTCCACTCGTTTTCCAATGTCAATACGATTAACTTGCGTTACGAGGTTCCATGGTCGAAACATACTCGCCCTTCTTGATTTTGGCAAACACATGATACTAAAACTACCAGTATGCTGAGCTGAGATTTCTATTAGCAACACATGTTTAATCATATAATTTCTTGACATGTATGACACTATTTTTCAGATTCGTTTGAATCACTGTATGTGGGACAAAATCACCGACTATCTGTTTTCTTATGATTGCGATTTCAAAACAGTCAATTATCTTAATAATAAACATGTTGGAAATTGAAATTGCTTTAAATAAACTTTTGTTGAATCTAAAGCTCTTTCTTCTATTGGCGTGTCAGATCGCAGGATCATGTTCATTGTGTTGAGTTATTTGATAAAAAGAAGAAACTATTTTATATATGAATATACAAAAAATAATGATTCCAAGACTGATGGCAAATGACTTCATTACTAATGGTTTCTTTACAACGAAGCCTGTTGCTAGAAATTGATGACAGCGTAACACGATATTGACAGCATTTGATTGGTTTATTCAAAACAACAACGCCTCTTGAAAAACTTTCCACAGACTACTTAAACACGTGAGATACACATCGTGTATTTCCATGATATAAGATTTTGGATCGTTTGAATATATAAATAACAGATTTTGAATAAATAGTAGGTTAATCTATGTCTTATAGCATTTTTTCATGTGTTAAGAAGCGTTCAAATTAATAGATCCGATTTTGTATCATTCGCTGTTTAAATATGTTATAAACGTTTACAGTTAGTCGCCGCTGGAACAGTAGCAGACCAGAAAACTGTAAGTAATTTTATTTTTATTTTGTCCAGTGCAACTGATAAAACAATATCTCAATTCCAGGAGAAACGACGTGTGCATTGATGTGTAAAATGTTAAGCATGCCATAACATCGGGAAAAGCTGTTCGAGTCTCGGAGACTTACAAGACAAGTCTATAAGACTTCTTGTTTATACTTTGCTTATAAAATTTAAATTAATACTGTTTAATCGGAAAAAAATGATAATTATAAATATTTATATATGAGCATATAATAATAATACAAGTAGACAACTGATATTAGCAATCATACGTATGCAACAAAGTCATAAAATACATCGTGTGAAAACATAAAGTAATGTTCTTAATATAAATTATAAAGTAACTGATATCATATCATTAAGATGATATGCGTATATTTTACAATATGTTGATGGTGAATAATTTATAATTCAATGTCCGTCGTTGTTTTGTACCGTACTGTATTGTTTTGTATTGTTTTGTATTGTATTGAGGTGTTGTTGTTATATTTTGTGTCAGGTCAATGGCTTATTAGCCTAAACCAGACTGTTGCTGTTCATTTGTGGATTTCGAAATAAAGAATCTTCTTCTTCTTCTGTACTTAAAATTGCAAAAGGCATTGTGACAAACAAATTTGAGAATGCCATCACTGTGTTTATAAAAATAAGACTCGTGGCACAAAGTCATGTATATTTTAACTTTCCCTATGAAAATGAATTCAGCGGACTGATCCTGTCACAGTATGAAACGAGTATAAGTACGGACATTAGTGCATTTCTGTGTCGTAACAGTTCCCCTTAATAACTGCATTGTTACAACTATGCAGATCTAAACATACATTGTCAAGGTATCTTTACAAGGTATTAAATGTACAGCTGTGGGATTCCATTGCAACCATTTTACGCGTGCATGAACACGATGCGCGCACATCCAATGCGAACACTTTATCAACCGGTACTTTGAACAGGTCATGTAAAACAATCAGAATAGATTTGAATTTAATTTCCTTTGTAAAGAAAATATCCTTACTTCTAGGTTTGATATACCAATTGGCTTGACACAACTTTTTCCTTTTTCGTAAGAATTTCGCGATTTCGATACTGCGGCGTTGAAATGTTACAGGAATTGACAAATTGAGAAATTGGCGATAAAGCAGAAATTTTTGAAACGACGGGAAAGCAGTTTGTTGTATAATCTATTTCAAAAATTTAATTTCAAATATTTGTTCTTTTTTCCTTTGCACGAAAAATGTCTTAAACGCACTATTTACAGAAAATAGACATTTTAATACTGCGTACACTCTTTAAAAAATGTAGATACTGCGTACACTTTCTGAGAATCAGTCTGTTTAGTTTAAACATATTTTATTGCATTAAATACATGTCTACAAACACATTATATAAATAATGAGTGTATATCAAAATGCAAATGGGTTGGGCAACAAGTTCTTACAACATTAGATTAAGCCCTTCTAAGTATTTAGCCCTTCCCAGAATAAATCAGTCTGTTATTCATGATTTATTAAATCTGGTAGCATGAATGACTACGAAAAAAAAATCAAATATTGTTACAGAAATAATTTTTTAAAATGAAAAAAAGGGGAAAAGATATTAAATATCAAAAATTAATATTTTTCATAAAATTTGTGTACAATTTATGTCATCAGGTGACATTTATTAACACACACAATGTTGATGAAGCGCCAGTCTTCTGTATGCAAGTGTGCATGAATGTTACAGTGAAAAATCGTTCTTACACTAGAAATAAAGAAAGAGAAAGAAAGAAATCAAGGTATATCATTGAGGTTTCAAAGTGACCGGTACAGACACAAAGTCACAAAGGTAATTATGATTTTATATGGTGTAAGCAAATTAATTCAAAACAAAACACATAACATTATAACAATTCATCATGAAAAATAAGTGCAAAACAGATTTAAACAAAACAAACACTATAAAAAGTAATATCTTCAATAATGTTGAAACTGTAAAAAAAAAGAAAAAAAGCACCTACGCGGGCTCTATCTTACAACATATAGGGCACTAAATAGTTACAAATCAGTAGTTTATCCTATTGCAGTGTAGCGGTCAGTAAATTGCATAATAGAAAATCCTATCTTACTGAGTACATCTCACGGAACTTACCGAAATCTACCGAAGAATAATATAGTGTGTTCATTGACCATTCAATCAGTATGCACTTGAAATGTTAATAAAATCAAACAATATATTTTCCATGTGTTGTTTTAGAGTTTCGGCGTAACTTAAAGTTTTTTTGTTGTAGTTTTTTGTTCAGTTTTTGTGTTGTTTTTTTTTTTTGTTTTTTTGTTTTTTTTTTGTTTTTTTTACAAATTCAGTTTAAACAAAATGGCCATATTTGCGGGATGGTCTCAAATGCAGGGTGATCTCAATAGTATATATAACATTATTAAAGCATATATAGTCTCTGACCAAAGTATGTTTTGGTCAATCAGAACATGTTCAAACATGATAACCTTCAAGTACTACTTTAATCAAAGGGCTGCAAGCACTGTGGTATTTTCTGATCTTTGCAATCTAAATAGTACTGTATATCTGTATGTATTTTCCCGTGTAAGTTTATTTTCATCTTGCAGGGCACCGACATGCAGCGACTGCGTTTAGATTGTTTTACTATAACAGTTTAAGTTTAATACAGTCATACGGAATTTTTGCATGACTAGAATTGCATTAAAACAATTTATTTTCATTTTTTATGACAGCCACACTTTATCGTTGAATATCGTGGCTACTTCCTTAAAAATACACTTAAAAAGAAATTGCCTCGACTGGGATTGAACCCCAAATCTCTTAATTCTAAACGAGCGCGTTGCTTCTGCACCACGGGGAAATTATACGAAGAAATCCTGAATAAAATTTAATAATTCTTAATTTAGAATTTCCATATAGGGTTTGTTATCCTTTTTAATTTCGAGGTATTTTGTTCACGATAAACCTATTGTTTAACATTGATGTAAATAGTTTAGCGAAAATCTTCTTACCAAAACAGTCCGACATGTATATATTCCGCTACTCGACAGTCAGATTTATTTGTGTAATACGCTCTGAAGTTTTCTGTTATCGACATTGCTAAAAATTGCATTGTCATTAATTAAAATCATATTCATCCGCGTAATTTGTGATTGTGCATTGGAAATTCTATAAGCCAACTTATCTACTTTTAAACTTTGAATGCGTTGTAATTTGTTGGATACTTGTGACAAAATAAAAATATTTCTTTCTTTTACATCGCTAGTTTTAAGCTGTTTTGAGAACTACTTGTTGTCAGGTTTGTCTGGAAAAACTGTGTCAGAGATTGAATGTCAGCATTATACTTCCTGATCTGCGATCTGCGATATATATACGAGTATATATATATTTGAAAGCCGAAGGACAATATAGTCTATGATTGCAAATATCACGGGGGAGGAACTGTTACACGAAGGATGGAGTTCTTGTGATAACTTGTCAGGAATTCTTGTGATATCTCTCACGGGTTACGTCAGGGATATTTTGTTAATACTACAAAACCACTCGTCAAAATGGTTATTTTCATCTTTAAATAGTGAGTTTTAGGTGCTAAGTTAAAGTTAAGTGATTTAGCTTGCCTTACATCTTGCAATACATGTCAAAAACTAATTCATAGGCCATTTTTCACTGCCTCTTTTTTAAAATCTGGTAGTTTTGAGTACAATTTCCATCTTTTATTTGCCTCGCACGTATTGGCCTGTTTTCTGGTCTCCGTCCTTGCCATACACAATTTCCTAATTATAATGCAAAACTGCAAACATAAAGCCCCGGCCAACAAATTTATTCCCGATTTTTCAAATGTCAGAGTTCTTGTGAGAACTCTGAAGATTTCCTATAGTTCTTGTGCTGCCAGTGTTTCTTGTGCTATATCACAGTACGTTTTAGCGTTATTCTTTATTCAATAAGGTTGTTAATCATTATGAAATGCAATTTGTTTATCTTTGATACAGAAATGAGGATATATAAATGGGTGTGAGTATATTCTAGTTCAATATAATTTCTTTGTTATTATTATTATTTTTTTTTAATCTTATATTTCATTTATTTCTTCTTTTTTTGTTGGTTCATCAGTGTAACGATTTTGATTCCATTATAAACTATAGACTGCATCGAAGAAAGTGTACCCAGTATCAATAGCACATAGCTGTGTACGCAGTATCTTGATATCTTTTTTTGGAGAGTACGCAATATTAAAATGTCTATTTTCTATAAATAGAGTGTTTTAAGACATTTTCGGTACAAGAAAACAGAACATAGTTTGGAAATATATTTTTGAAATAGATTCTACAATAAACTTAATTCCAGTCGTCTGAAACTTTCAATTAAATCGACAATTTCTCGATTGCTGTAACATTTCAACGCCGGGAGTACGCAAATCCAAAACTGAAATCGCATTCAACGCAAAATACTAAAGAGATAGGAAAAAGCTATATCAAGGCATTTGGTATATTAAGACTAGAAGTAAGGACATCTTCTTTGCAGAAGAAATTAAATTTTAGTTTCATCTGATTGTTTTACATGACTCGTTTTTGTTCATAATACCGGTAGGTATCAGAATTTTGAGAATGCGCGCATCGTATGACCACCCTTGATGAAACTTCGCCTCATCTTGTAATAATTTGTGAATATGAAGATGAAGGCATTTGCTGTCAGAGGAGGTAGTCCTGTAAAAACATTTAGAGCTTAGACTTTTAGAGTTTTAACAAAATATGAAATATACTTGACTGTTGTATGTATAACATTATGTAATTTTTTTCAGGTGAAAATATGACACGGGTAAATGAAATACTGTTCATGTTACTTCTATGTATGTTAGGGATTGATTGTGAAAGTGATCTGAACCTCACTAAGATTGTTGAGAACGCTAGATTGTTGTGTAACGGACAAGACATATGCAGCACGAGCAACCCCCAGATTTTCAAGATTAAGGATGCCAGTAATTGCTGCTATCGTACGTATTGCGCCAATTAGATATATGTAAATAAGGACACTTCTTATGTGCTTAAATACTGGTTGAAACCGGTATTACGTTAAGATTTTAAGGAGAGAGCAATAGAAAACAAATTAAAACTCCACATCTATCCGAATTTTAACCGAGGCTTGGCTTTCAGCTTTTTATATGATTCACCTGTCTAAACTGGACATAAACAATTTGCCAATACAGTTTAATCTTACAAAGCGGATAAACGCTATTTTTGAAACGCAGCAAGAATTGCTTTAAGCGCAAAGATAATAACTTTGCTCTTAAAGCAATTTTTTACTGCTTTTTAAAAATGACGTCAAAATCGAACGTTTGTATTCGCTATGTAAGATTAATTTTGATATTATGATGATGTAAAAAAGCTAGTTCTAATGTTGTTTTTTTTTAATTAATCATATTTACGCTGATAACTAATTTTCTTTATTTCACTTGTCTTCCCTAAAGTTTGGTTTATTTACACAAGTGTTCATCTGATTGTGCGCATTTCGTTTTAAATTTTGGGTCATTTTATCCTTTCCGGTAATGAGTGAATCCACTCTCCCCAAGGTCAGACTCTAGTATTGATTTTTCCATCGACTTACAATATGAGAAATGGCCAGTAATACAACTTGAAATTGAAACACCTTGCTAAAGATATTCTATGAATGGAATGTTTGACACATTAACATGATCCTGTTATATAGGGCTATCCAACTAAAATGACTTCAAAGAAGATTTCACCTCAAACATTCTACAATGCTTTCATGCAATAGTTGTAAATCAAGTGGTTTAGAGCAGTCTGCAAGTGAAGATAGCACTGATTACACTTAACCGTAACATTTCAGTTGATGAATAAACACATTCATTAAATATTTTTGGCCTTACGCGTCTCATAAAATAGCCTGATTGTCAACATTGTTCTTAAATTGAATAGTAAAGATCACCCATTATTTAAAAACAGGTCTATCATGCACATTATAAACATGTTGTTTACAGAATGCTCATGTGAACCAAGTTGTAAAGAACATGGAAACTGTTGTTTCCCTGATCAAGCTTATCCTATAGGGAACGACGACGAGGACGATGATATAGGAAGAAGTGATTTACAAAATGAATCTTCACTGGTATATGAATGTTTACATCCTTCATCGCCTCAACCTATTGATACCAAAGGTAGAATTCAAAGTCAATCGTTTTGGATGGTGTCCGAAATAGTACACGCTGGCCAGCCATCAATTAATCAGACATGTGGACATCTCGAGGCTGCACCATGGGGGAGTTTTCTACCAGTATCATCGAAAAAGACTGGACTCATTTACAAGAACAAATATTGCGCTAAGGAACACAATGTAAAAGAAGAGGATATTGTTGATTGGGAAGGAAAATACATTTGTGGTAGTCTACGAGGAATTATATTTGATTTGAGTGAGACAAAACTAGATAAATGTCCGAAACAGTTTTCACCCCCAAAAAGCATTTCTTTAAAACCATCTAGTTTATGTTTTAATAGTTTAATTGACACATGTTCGGAAGAAGATTTCGCTGTTCCGATGTATCTAAACATGGCTCGTTCTGAAATCGTCGACGCATGTACCAGTGGTTTTGTATCTCCATACAGAACACACGGAATGTTTGCAAATGTATTTTGTCACATCTGCAATGGATATAGCCCAGCAAGTCCTATTGACTGTTACAACCTTTTAGTGGATACTCAACGCTCTACCGGATCGATATCAGGACTGCTAGATTATCACAGTTTTAGAAGCTTTTCTGGTAACAAAGGCGTTAGAAGAGATCCACCCAAGGCATGTATAAGCCCAGCGACATTTTCAGGAACGGTATGTAAATGGTATAGTATGTACTTTCATTCATAATGAATTAAGTCTTTCCTGAAGTGTAAAGCAATAGCTTAATGCCTGATAAAATGTTAAGTTCCTGCATTTTATTTCAATATTTCCCTCCATTGCCAAAAGTGAAAGCTATTTAGGTGTTCAATGTTCTATGTTATATTAACATCAAAATAAACAGCTGATTTTGTTGAATCGTCAAAATTCTTTTATAAAGCCATATCGAAGAAAATATTTTTATAGCACGAATGTATGAATAATTATTTCTTCCATGCTAAATTATTTCCAAAATTAGGCTGTAAAATCCAGTTACAAAAGTTTGAATACTTTTTGTAGTAAAATAAGAAAAGACTAGTTTTATTCATACAATAAATGAATCATTTTTTGACAATTTTATTGATATGTCGTTAATTCGAGGGATTATCCAGAATTACATTAGCCGGAATTTGTTTATAATAAACTTATGCCGAAATTTAGATAATCCATTGATAAATAAGATTTGTTTTAAGTATTTATGTTATTTACCCAAAATTCATTCTTATAATTAATGAAATTTATAGAATCCAAGTCGATGGATTCATTTGCTTTCTAATCTAGAAATAATAAGTTACAGTAAACGAAAACTGAAACATCTTATTGAATAAACTTTTGTACATTTTATTTTCTTGACATGTTACTTGTTCTCATGCACATTTAAAAAAAATAGTTTAGAGAAATTAAACATATTTTATGCCTTCAACACTAACATGCGTGACTTTTCGATTCCCTACAGTCAAATCGAACAGAATATCACAGTGAATCTATAGTCTTAGGTTTGGGCCGTTTTGTTAGCACATTTACGGTGAACGTCTTTCGGAATTTTCCAACAAAAACATTCCTTGTAGTATGAGAACATAATACTTTCAGCGGCAACATATTGAACCAGTTTAAGTATGTTTTTGATCTCTCCGCTTTTGACGTGACAACGTTCATACTGCGCCGTATACGTATTACACTGGGTATGTTAGCTTAGATATACATGTGATGACCATAATGCGTTGTGTTTTTTTTTTAATATTTGTTTCCTTGTAAAGAGAATATATTACGGATCAATATTGTGTGTGTGTTAAATGAACTTTGATAAATATTATTGAACTTAAGGCTCAATTCCCGGTATTTCTGGATAATCCCTCGTTTTATCCGTAAGGTGCATCTTTTAAAGAATAATTTTTATTTCAGATCGAGGACAATTGCAAAACCATTCTTTGTCCTTTCGGACAAGTACGTGACAGTGAGGGCAAATGTATCTATAGTACTCTTGAATGGAATAATATCGTTTTCCATATATGTTTGCAACTAACAAGTTCTATACCGTTTAATGTTCGCCACTATTTCCCTTCAAATCCTGTTGATATTTCAAACGTTGAGTCTCCGTTACTAAAGTCTTTAAAGATTGAAACTATACACTACAAAAAACTAAATCCACTCACTGATACAGATGAACTTCTGATTCTCATTTCCAAACCGACACTCACTACAAAAACTAAATTTTTCATGAACACAGTCAAGAAATATATTAACAAGAAATGGCTTCTTAAATCATATAATGTAACACTCTCGTTGAATTCAGTACTATCAAAAGAAGTATTTTATGGTACCGGATCATTCACAAGTGAAATCGCAAGCTATCAAAAGTTGTACTCAAACGCCCATGCCCCTGCCTCTGTTAAACCAGTTTTTATGTCCAAGTTGTACTTTTGCGAGAATATTCAGTTAGAAAGCCATGAATTTAATATTTTCGGGAACACTGTTTTTATCAAAAGTTCAAATCGCACCTTATACGGTAACGAGTATAGTTATGCTAAGTCAGGACAAAACTGGGTTTGTCGTGTTTGTCTTAGCAGCTCCGGCTACAAAGATACTCGGAAGAACAGTTCTGTTAGAAACTCTCTATCGTCCTCAGTTCTCTGCGTTCTAGTAATCATTTTGATGAATGCGAATGACTCTTTGCTTTAATTCTAATATTTCCGAACATTTCCAGATTTGCTCTTCGTTTCATATTCTCTTAATTATAGGGAAACCCTCCGGATCTCCTGACAAAATTTTACTTCTGTGAGAAAACTCAATTAGAAAGCAATAAATTTGATATATCTTACGCCGGGACTAAGACAAAACTTTAGATAGCTTCTTCTATACTTACGAAGATAGTCATGTTAGCAGAAATAAATTGGGTACGTTTATCGTTCCGACTGCAATAATATTGAAATGAGCCACGTCATGACAAAACCAACGTTATGTGTTTGCGACCAGCATGGTTCCAGACCAGCATGCACATCCGCGCAGTCTGATTAGGATCCACATCCACACTGTGCGCTATCAGTTTTTCTACTTGTAATAGGGTTTGTAAGCGAACAGCATGGATCCTGATCAGAATGCGCGGATGCGCAGGCTGGTCCTGATCCATACTGGTCGCATACCCATTATGTTGGTTTTGTCATGACGTGTCTACAATAACGTTCTGTTAGAAATCTCTGACATCAGAAGCATTAACTGCCGTCTCGTCATCATTTTGATGAAAGCTGATGATTATTGCCTTTTAACTTGATGATCCCGAATATTTCTAGGGTCTCTCCTTGCGTCGTATGGTCTTGGTTAGGGAAGCTCATCTGTTTGCTGTAACTATTTGTGTCTGCAAAATGCAACTTAACTTATCATGAACCTACATAGTATTTTCAATTGATATTCTGTCTTCTCTTGAGATTGTTTTCATTGTGCAAATCTATGTAAAATGTGTTTGTAGCATTTTATTACACAGGAATAGTATTTTGAATAAGGTTATGGCTTAGTAATGAATATACCAAGTTTGATGAATTACTGAAAAGGCATAATGCCATACGCAAATTTCGTAGTATATATTTGAATTAATCTGAAATATATCAGTTTTTGAAAGAAATATTAGATTTAAACCTGAACATAGTCGTGTGGGTTCAAACCTCGTCAGGGACAAGCAATTGTTTCCTTGAGCAAGAGACTTTAAATTTATTTATTCTTAACAGTCGAACTCCAATGAATAATGTATAAACGCTGCTCAAGCTTGCCACATTTTAGTGTTCCATGTCATAAGTTTGGTTTGATGTATTTATTTGAAGTACTAAAGATTTTCTAGTCGTTGTTATTGTCCCAATGCAGTTTTACATTTTATCTTTACAATCATTTGTAAAATGGGGTACCTTATCTGATACATATTATTGCAAATTTGATGAAAATCCGTAACTGTTTAAAGACATTAAACTGGTAGAGAATTTATTTACAATCTAGTATGTATTCAAAAATTTGGAGAGCTAATACATTTAATGACAATCAAAGGAAACAATTTAGCATCAATAATTAACGTTCTTATTTGATATTGACAAGAAAAATACAAACCAATAGTCTTCAGTACTAAGTACACACGTGTTCTTTCGGGAGCAATATTCTAGCAGTATTGTCAATGTATTGTCATATTTATCGTTGTTTCTTAAAGTTCTGTATTGTTCTTGAATTTGTGAATAATGAATGCACAGATATCTCCAAGCACTTGAAAGTAAATCATTGTGAAAGACAGACATGAAAAGATTTTTACATCTATATGAATTAGATGATGGATCAACCAACGACAATAATAACTTTCTCTCTACGTTCACCTTCGTACATAACGTTCGATACTTTCATCTATGGATCATTTAAAAGGTGACGTTTGGGTGCAAAACTTTTAATACTCTTTATTCGACCGGATGAGATACCAACTTGGACGTGTTGTCACTGTGCATTTAACATGATTGTATTGAGTGGTTAAAGTATTGTATTGTAGTATCTTGTTCATAAAAATGTTGTTTAAACAGGTGTTTGTTATAGTTTAACATTAAGGACTGTGGCGTTATTTAAGACAAATAATCTTTAGAGTCTAATAATGTATTCTTAGACTTGTGTTTCTTTATGGTAAAATAAGCATATACTTCTCTGCTTTTCTCCCCAGTTAAACAAAATTAATGATATGCGTAGAGAATTTGCTATTTGCTACGGGTGAAAGCTATTTTCATCCTTACATCCAATGTCCTTTCTTCACAAATTAAAGAAATGGAAAAAAGAATTTTGAAATTTCAAACAAAATCTGGAAAATTTGTTTCCATTTTGAAATGAGTTAAATATTATAAATGAAGTTCTAAATTAACTCCCTGGACTTCGTAAAATAATATTACGTAATATCGTATGCGAATATCCTAGTTCAGGATTTAATACATAAAACGAATGTTATTATGTTTAGAAAAAAACCTGTTGTTATGAACATTTTCATTAATTTTGTTTACTCCAAGTTTAACTTACATATTCCTAAGTTTCATAGTTTATAATTAACCGATTTAATCACTTAGTTGGACAAAATTTAATATCGAGTGAGATGAAAACAATTTATGCCTAATAAAAAATGTTATTGGGTTATCGTTATTATTATAATGAAATGTTATCACAAAACAAAAAGGGATTACAGAACCTTTGAAGCTTTGGTTTTAAACATATTACCTGCATCATATGAACATACTGAAATTTTTTGGCTGTGACTAAAAAAAGGTTTGGAGCACCACACTAAATACCGTATTCCGGTATATACCGGACAAGGCGCTTGAATGATAAAATGCTAAAATCTTGTCTTTTTACCCAACGGAATGAACTTTAACAGGTCTAATTCATCTTTTCACACCGAATCAAGTACGATAATCAAGGAAAAATGTAAAATTCGGCGAAAAAAACGATATTTGTCTATTTTGGGATCATGATTTCTGCAAGCGTCTAGAGGTACTGCTCCAATCCTGTATTGAGCTAAATCCAAATTTTTTAGTCAAGTGTATACTTGATTACTAAAGTCCTTTTATTACAGTTTCATTTTATTTCGTTCGTTTGACAAAAAATATTGTTCTGCCTGTTCTGAGGCTAATTTTGGCGTGTTGTAGAAGACTTTGATATTAGGAAATCATTACATTTTGGCTTAGCTTATAAGGAAAATGTAACCTTTTAACAAATTAAATCAATGCTTTATTATAGAAAAATATGTTCATGGGAGATAACGTTAAAGTGCAAAATCTACAATAGCATTGGCTCAAGCTAAAATCAATCTTCAACGATAATATGGTGGCCTCAATGATCCCAAAGGGCGAGAAAAATATAACAATGAAATACCAGGCAAGGTTCTACAGCTGCCACAAAACCACTTGATACCTGATGTATATAATGAAGTATGAAACTCTGGACGAGGGGATGACCCCTCGGAGGAAATAAAAACAATACTATTAAATGATATTTTCAGAGTCTTTAAAGACGATTTCCTTACAAAAATAACTTTTATTTATCAGACATTTTGTTTTGTTTTCAGTCGCATTGACATTTTTAAGGTCATATTGCGACTTTCCAGCTTACTGGTGGAGGGATACGCCAGATGATCTTGGTGTATAGCTTCATACTCAGCAGAACCACAAACTATTCGTTAGCGACCTGGATAGCATATACTTACATGGCAAATATTTCTAGAATTTTTTATACCGCATATTCTGTGAACTTGTGTTAGCTGATTGGAAAATTTGTTAAGGAGGTTTCAAAGAAATGATTTTTAAACATGTACGATAAGTAACTTTAAGTGAATTTCCAGCAAATTAAACAATACAAATTGAATTTAAAAAAGCAGCCATGTATATATTTTATATCACGATTGTGCAATGAAATTTGAAGCCTCCATAATTAGGATGTATTTATATTTATATCACTGTTTTTTATTGAGAAGTAAACAATTTATTGTAACGACCGCATATCAAAATTAGTTATTATCATTAAATTATTGTAAATTACAATTAACGTGTAGATATACATGTAAGTACATCATCAACATATCTTGTGTATGCAGAACGAGACTAACTCATTAGCTTTTATAAAGGGAGCCTAGCCTATTATCAAGGACTCTCCAATGTGACACTAACTCAGTCATATTCTTTATTAGAAGTATTCCATATAACACGTTCAGAAAAAGACATGCACAATGCAACAATACGAACAGAAATACATAGTAAGATCTTGTATAACCTCAATCATACATTACCGCCACGTTACGAGGAGCTCCCTTTCGAAATAATAATTTCTTAACAGTATTTTATTAGATGTACACCAATACTGTTAAAAAGGTTAATTTAGATTAAAAAACAGACTACTTTTTAGAGAGTCGGCAAAGTATTTCTCTACATATTTGTAAATACAGCTTTAAAAACTATTCTTCCCTGAAATGAAAACGCTAGAGGTAAGATATTTGACATTTTACATTGTGAAATTAATTTTTTCAAACTTTACTCAAACTATAGCCAAGAGATCTAAACAATTTCTGTCCCGGGGTCATGGATTTTCATTTTGTATAATTTATATAGTAAATCTTAAATCTTAGGACAATTATCCTCTAGAGCTTCAAAGGCTAGAGCTTAGAAATTTGGTCTGAAGCATTGTGGACCTCTTCAAAGATTTTAAATATAGCCCTTGGGTCAAAATAACCCCGCTCTTGGGTAATGAGTATTCTTTATAACATAAACATATAAACTTTATATTCATTAAATACAAACTTAAATATTGTCGTCTGAAACGGAGTATACTAGAGCTTAGACATTTGACATGAATCCTTGTCTGGAAGACCTTTATCAGGTTTGTTTAAATTACAGCCTTGGAGTAAAAATTGGCCATGTCCAAGTGGACACAGTGACCAACCTTCTTCTCCTTTGACTTGAAGCTATGTAACTGGGCAATGCGCACAGTTTTAGGGGAAATTTGAAATCTGACATCAGATTACCTAAGTATTGACCTTATGACCTTCTTCCTATGAAATAAGGACGATGTATATAGTAAAAAATGAAAAATATATTTTGCATGAAGTATGGTTTAGTGACTCACATCGTTCAGATTCTTGCATTTAACACCAGCTTCCACTGCTTTTATACACATAATGTTCAGTCTGTCCTCAGGTGTGCGTTTTGGGACCAATGCCCCCGTCCGGGACTAACTTACTGAATCTAAAAGAACGGGCTTCAATGGTATGACTGGTAGAATCACAAACAAAAATATTTTGAAACTCTTAGTCTCTCACCAACTGACCTTTTTCGTAATCGTCTTTTGTGGTTTCACTTTGCCATTTTCCATGGCACGTAAATAACATTTCGGGTATACCATTATTAGCGGCAGCAGAAAATCACATTTCACATTTAAACCTTTCACTTCAGACTTCAAAGACAAAGAATTACCTCATACTTAATCCCTTAAAGAGTCATGAGTCTGTTCAAGTACCCCAGAAAACATTTCCTTTATGCTACTAGATAAGACCTATTTTGTTCCAAAGTGAAGTAATAACGTCGTCCTGATGTGAAAATGTACATTTATCAATTTAAACGCATGTATCGGAAGTCAGTACCAAAGAGCTCACACACTGAAAATTTCTCACCCAAAATACCGGTGCTAAACGATACTACAAAATGGGTACTACGTTATCAAGGCAAATACATTTTCGTCTCATTTGCTTTGCTTAAACGTCAAAAAAAAAACATTTTTTGACATTTTTCTCTTTGTTCAACACAGCACTTAACATCTTTCTAAGTGGCAAATTTTGTGTTTCGATTTCCTGAGAGGTAAATGAACGTCAAACATTGAAAAGTAACGCAGTCAAATAATATGTTAAATGCTAAAATCTAGTCAAATTTATTCGATATTCTGAGCGAAGCGTTGCGATTGGTAAATATTGTCATGCTGGTCGAGTTCCTCGTGCATCTCGTACTATAAGATTCATTTGAAGATTGAACTTTCATATTAAAAATTGCCAGGATGATTCAAGGTAAAGTGGTAAGGTGGTAAGTATGGCACAAGTTTGATACTCTTTGCGACAGGATTGCAATCAACTTTATAAGTTGGCATGGCCGGGTTGCTACCGCGTCGGACTAGTAGTTTCAGCCGCATAGGTTCAATACCATTCAGGGGAAAGCCTTTGTTTCCATGAACAAGGAACTGTATACCCATTGCTCAGTACTGGTTGGTTCCAGCGACAGATTCGAGAGTTTATCTGTAAGCTGCTATCTACCTATATTAACCGACTCTAATAAATTAGCATAAATGTAGACTTGGATCAAAACCACTAATATGTTAATAATGAATATCAAATTAACTGGAAAGAATTTTTGCAAAAGACTTTGCAGAAAGGCCGAATCAATTGCAGGGACGAGCTTCTCTTCAAAGCGGATATATTTTACTGAAGATTAATTATTAAAGTTTGTACTGGCATTTCTATGCAGTTCAAAATATCAGCGATGATTTTCAAAGCAAAAGTAAATTATCACCTCTGTTATAGTTCCGCACATATGGGCTTACAGGGCGTGTTATTTACTTTAGCCAAAGTACACGAACGACCACGCTGATGCTCCAATTGAATAACATCCGAGATCTCGTTCATGACTTTCAAAAATCCCAATCTCAGCCCGATAGAACTGTTTTTTGTAGTTATCAGTTCCTTGCAAAGGTGAAGGCAACTGGTACTGGTTAACTGCTTGAAAGCTTGCCCAGGAACTGTTCTCTTGTTATTTTAAATTACTAGCACCACAACCACCGATAGATCATGTTTTGGATGAAATTATGCTTAAAATGTGTCGGAAGTCGGAGACACCTGTCTAACAAGCTCGAACATTCAAACAGCCGAGAGTAGAATTGGATAACTTAACTGGTTATTTAACGTTTCGTGTCGATGGCCTTTACTTTTGGTAAACGATGACATTACGCGATATTGAAGTTTTGTTATATTTTGGATTTGGGGGTTAGCGTCTTTACATGCTCATAAATGTTGTTTCTTTTTTTAAAATCTATTTCTAAAAGTTAGTTGAGACAACGAAAACTGAAATCAATATCGGTACTTATTAAATATTTTTTTATATCTACAACTGAAAAATATCATTATCAATGTATGAACTCAGTACCAGTCTTTAGGCTTTTGCAGGATAAACACAGCAAATTGCATTTTTGTTTTGCTACATGTCATTTCTGATTAGAGGATGTAGTCTAAAAAGTGTATATTTGTTTTCTTTTCAAAACTTGCCGTCAAAGAAAAAAAAACAAAAAAAAAACTTTATAAATACTTTCTTCCGGGAGAGTTTAATACTATGAGTGTTGTTATTGCATCACACCTATAATATAGCAAGACAGTTATAGTCCGTTTCAGAAAAAAACTTCACAAAGCAGTCGACGGAGTTTATAACGTAAATTTCATTTAAAGAATGTTCACACATGTAGCAAGTAATTGTTGTTGATTACGCAAGAAGCTTATTCTTTTTGCCGATTGATGCACTTATTAAGCAGTGCATGTATAGTCTAACTAGTTGTTCTGCGAGTCAAGTTATTGTGGGCAATACTTACTATCTCCTACATTCTGACGAAGCACAATCTAACTGAGCGCGACAAAATACTTTGACAAGAACAGGATGGTAGAGTAAATCAACTATTTTTGTTGGCTTTATCTGTTAACCACATACATTAAAGTAGTAGACAAGAAAAGAAATATCATTTCTATGTTCATGTCTGAAGGGCGATTCCAAGCTTTTTTGGAAATGATAGTACTTGATATAGTATTCATTTGCTAAGTGTTCATTCACAATGCCATATCTTCTTTAGTTAAGACATAAACTATTAAGGATGTAATTTAATAAGTAATATTACAGTATTCGTTTAATTGATCTTTCTTTATAACACGTGAAATGTATTTCACAGTCTGACCTTTTTACACCTTAACTTATTGGTACTGAATTTCATTTTCTAATAAAAAATATTGCTTGCTAAGGTCACGTTCATTATATCTAAATGATGACAACATTTATCAATGATCGCAAAATATCTTGTGACAGGATTCTTTCAACCAGATAATGTACAGTCTTGTTTAGAATTATTTATGGTAAAAGGAAATATGTTTATATGCCTGCAATTCTACGGGCAAATGAACAAAATTATACAAAAAATGTTTGGAAACGTTCAGGTACTCTTCCGTTGAAGAATATAGATATATGTAATAAAACACCACACAGGTTGGCATTTTAATGTTCACAATTTCAGTATAACCAAAAAAAAAAAAAAAAAAAAAAAAAAAAAAAACCAACAAAAAAAACCAAACTAAGAACCACAGGTAAGATGCCCAGTAGGGCAGCAATCAAAATGAGAAAATACTTTACAGGAAAATGCTAAAATACTTGATGTTAGTTTATATTTGTTAAAGTAAACATTTATGACTGAATTTGTTTATTATAAGATACAACACAAATAATCCAATTATTCTAAGGAAAAAAGTATATTTTCACGAACATTTAAATACTACAGGTGCGAAACTTTAGCCTGTAAATACACGTTTGAATTTTGAGTCATATGGGTAAAACTTCCTTCATTATGTTACTTGACAATCCTTTCTGTCAACCCTTTGATTTTGTTATTGATAATGAAACTAATTATTGCCAAATTACAGATTCAGTTTGTGAATCAGTATACAAATGATCAACTAACGAAAGACTGATACAATAATATTTCGAGGTTTGGCCATATTTCAATTAGTATCCTATTTTGTCAAATGAGAATGCCTTAATTTGAAGAAGGCTGACAGTCTGTTCTTCACAAATGTCTTTGATGGCGGTTATTCAACTATTCATTTAAAAGTTGCTTAGAAACATTACCCATGCCGGCTAATAAGGAGAAAAAATAACGTCTTTAACAAGTTTTGTCGCCTTTGTTGCTTTTTAAGACATTTGTTTTCTTATTAGAGTCTAATTAATACATAATGCATAATATCTTTATCAATTACAGTCATTTTATCTTTTCTTCGGCAATTTCCGTAGTGTTTTCCGATTTTTCCTTTATACGGTGATTGTGATGTTTTTGTATCGTATAAACTACAACGCACACTGTAGAAGAAAACACATTACAAATTAAATCCACTTTTATTTTGTCTTTCATTATTAAAAGTAATATTATAAGCGCGTTTACAAATATTCTGCACATTTATCGTTTTATCTAAATTAACAAAAGATTGAATAATTTGGTAATTTGTTAAGTTTTCGAGTTTGCTTGTGTCAACACTGTCACTGCTCGTATGTCCATTTCATCTATTATCTCCATTTCTTCTTGTTCAGCCAATAAATCCACACAGACTTTATAATAATACACTTCGTCTTTTTGATCTAAACTTAAAGATCCTGTATGTTGTAATTGAGGTTGTTTACCACACTTAAGTGAAATTATATATATGTGTATATAATTATGCTTATAAAACAATTTTCAAACATTGAAGAAGATGTAAAATATGTACTGCAAATATTTGTACATATTACATATAATCATTAAAATATGTGCATTCATTTCTTATTGAAAAAATTGACTTAGGCTTAATAGAAAATAATTTTTTTACCTCCCTTTATTTACATAAAATTTTTAATTCGGTTATTTATTTATAAATAATTCTTTTTGGAACTTACAAAATTGATAAATCTTAATTTGAGCATCATATTTATGATATAAAACCATAAAAAATGTTTTACAGAATCTTTAACGTTTGTACAGGAAATACCGTAAGTAGCTTTTAATGAAATTGTTCGCAACTATGAACGGGACGTAACTCTGAAACTATAAGAGATATAAACATGGATAGATCTCATTAGGTAGATGTGCAGTGCAAAAGAAACATAACTCTACGTTGCCTAATTTTGAAGTTAATGTCCTTTGTTCATTTATACACTTTAAACAGTGTTCAGGACATACCTCTGAAAGTATAATATATCTCATTGTGTTGGAGTGCAATGCAAAGAACACTTACTCTGCCTTGCCTAATTTTGGAATTATTGCACTAATCAATTAGTGCGTTATAACTCTGAAAACGAGACGAGGTATACTTTTCTGTGTCCAAAACCTTTTCGGGGAGCATCACCCGGTTCAACCGACTCTTGTTTAATGTTGAATATTATGTTTTTT
>NW_026856237.1:0-49786 GCF_026571515.1 Ruditapes philippinarum | reverse complement strand
ATCAATATGTTAATTTAATTATTTATTTTTCTATTTATTTATATATTTATAATTGATTGAATGAATGAATGAATGATGAATGAATGAATTTATTTATTTATTTAGAATTAATTAATTAACTAACAAATAAATTAATAATTAATTACTTGAGTAAATAAATAACTAATTGGACCGGACCTATTTCATTTTAAAAAGGTCGGAACCGAATATTAACATGTAAAAAAACTTTTACTGTTAAACTTCCGATCCAATAAGTAAAACAAAAAAAAAGATATAAATGAATTATCCCATAATGTTATTCTCCCATCACGCTCTAATGGGGTATTTCTCCAAGTTAGCCATCATGGGAGATTTCTCCCATTTTAATTTTGGGAGGTTTCCGCACCATTTTTATTTTGGGAGATTTCTCCCATTTACTAAATGGGTTAGTTCAGCCAATGGGAGAATTGCAAAATTCTTTAAATATATTCCTCGAATACTTATAAGTTTATTATAAGTATTATATATTCAACACATGTAAAAATATTTAGAAAAAAAAATTATTTTTCCTCCCACGGTTTTATTCTCCCACTTTAAGAAGTGGGGTTTCAACCCCACTAAAGTCCCAGTGGGATACGCAAAAACCCGTGGGAGAATTGAAAAACCCCATGGGAGGTCACACTTTGAACGCTCACACAGCATTTAATTATTGCGCTATCTTTGTGTAATCGGTCAATAATCGTCTATTTTTATCCAAATTACTGTTTGATTTAACTTTTTGTATTGAAACTATGTTAAAAAGGGTAGTTGAGTTTGCGAAAATTCCGGATTTGCAAACTTATTCCGGAGGCTGTTTAAAGAGATATTATTATACGTGGCCTACTAAACAGAAATTTGTTAATCTCATATGTGCAAAATCAAAAGCAATAATTAATAATTTAGCAAAATATATACCTATGCAAACTTGCGAAATAACTAGTCATCTTTAATGCAGATACATATATATATTATATTATTGTGCTCTTCTGTAAACCATGTCTTTGTATAAAAAATTGTATTGCTATGGAACATGTTGTTTTAATGCAATAAAATATTTGTAGTTGTAGTTGTAGTTAGATATATAGGGAAACTGCTGACCAGTTAGATATATAGAGAAAAATATATTTTGCCGTGAAATTGTTACTCATTTTATAATGTATGCAAATTTTATATATTATATAAAATTATGTCGACAATTTATTAAGTAAAAACACTGCTGACCAATTTAATGTTAATTCAAATTGATTTAAGCCGTAAAACTCTTCTTATTCTATATGGTCAGCAAATTTAACGCTCTTTACATTCAGGCGAGAAAATGCTGACCAGTTAAACATACAGTAGAATCTGCTGACCAGTTAGATATATAGGGAAACTGCTGACCAGTTAGATATATAGAGAAAAATATATTTTGTCGTGAAATTTTAATTCATTTTATAATGTACGAAATTCAATATATTGTATAAAATTTTGTCGACATTTAATTAAGTAAAAACACTGCTGACCAATTTAATGTTAATTCAAATTGATTTAAGCCGTAAAACTCTCTTATTCTATATGGTCAGCAAATTTAACGCTCTTTACATTCAGGCGAGAAAATGCTGACCAGTTAAACATATATAGTAGAATCTGCTGACCAGTTAGATACGAGGGATGTCCGGAAAGTTCATATACATCTTCATTTTTTTTATTGTAAAACAATACATACGCTGTACAAATTTTGTCAGCATAAAAATACATATCTAGCGAACACATTTATCAAAAATTACTGAACTGTGACTAACGTTTGTATTTTAAAAGTATTTACATACAACATATATACATAATCATGGAGCACTTTGACAACGTCAACGGCGTCAAATTAAATTCATGTTTACCAACTATTTAATTTCTTCCGATTTCAAAAGCCATCATGGTACCTGTCTGACGTATACTTAATACATGTTATTGCTTCATACATTTCATATTTAAAATTATTATTTAAAAATAAAGATTTCACTGGTTCCCATACTGTGTTTAAGATGTCTGCCTTTTTTCAAAAAATGTTGTAACGCAATCTACGATATTTCAGCCATGCTACTTTTTGTCACTTCTGGAGCGTTTCTTATACAATATCATGTCATCACCGCTTCTTTATCTTGTTTGACATTTATTCATTTAACACAAGTTGCCTTTAACATTTCATGGTTAATTTTGTTTTAAAGGTAAAGATTATAATCTCAGTTGGCGCCATATTAGCGTTGCTATGAAGTTAAATATCATTACGTTGCTCCGTCCGTTAATTTGACGTCATTTTTGCAACACAAAATGTACGCACCTTCATTGCCTATAATCTACGGAATGCCGTTAGGGCCATTGCCTATGAATGTGTTGATCTGAAACGCGATAGTCGATAGTACGATGGTGAAAACGCGAAATCACGAAACTACGATGGTGAAAACGCGAAAGTACGATGATGAAAACGCGAAAGTACGATGATGAAAACGCGACAGTACGATACTACGATGATGAAAACGCGATAAACTATCGTGTTTTCACCATCGTATTGTCGCGTTTTCACCATCGTAGTTTCGTCATTTCGCGTTTTCATCATCGTACTGTCGTGTTTTCATCATCGTACTATCGCGTTTTCACCATCGTACTATCGCGTTTTCATCATCGTACTGTCGTGTTTTCATCATCGTACTATCGCGTTTTCAACATCGTACCGTCGTGTTTTCATCATCGTACTATCGCATTTTCATCATCGTACTATCGCGTTTTCATCATCGTACTATCGTGTTTTCACCATCGTAGTTTTGTGATTTCGTGTTTTCACCATCGTTCTATCGACTATCGAGTTTCAGATTAACACATTCATAGGCGATGGCCCTAACGGCATTCCGGAATGCCGTTAGGGCCATCGCCTATGAATGGTTTGATCTGAAACGCGATACTCGACAGTACGATGATGAAAACGCGAAATCACGAAGCGAAATCACGAAACAACGATGGTGAAAACGCGACAGTACGATGGTGAATACACGATAGTTTGTCGTGTTTTCATCATCGTAGTATCGTACTGTCGCGTTTTCATCATCGTACTATCGCCTTTTCATCATCGTACTTTCGCGTTTTCACCATCGTAGTTTCGTGATTTCGCGTTTTCACCATCGTACTATCGACTATCGCGTTTCAGATCAACACATTCATAGGCGATAGCCCTAACGGCATTCCGTAATAATCGCCGTAAACAAGCTGTTTATTTACGTATGACATCATAATTTACACTGAATATCATGTTATACTATCCTATGATGTCACAAAATTAAAACGAGAGATTGCATTAAAATTACATCTTTTAGCAACTTTTTATTCGAGTAGCTATCATCATGAAATCAAAGTGCTCCGTGGTTCGTTGATCATGTTGCCATGGTGATCGGCGCTTTGCGAATATTACTTTTATCATGTTTTTTAATTTAGAAATATGTAGCAGATAAATACTTAAGTAAAGTATTAAATCATCATATTGATATGTCTGCTTAAAATAATTTTATAGCCTTGTCTACGAACTTTCCGGACAGCCCTCGTATATAGGGAAACTGCTGACCAGTTAGATATATAGAGAAAAATATATTTTGCCGTGAAATTGTAATTCATTTTTATTATGTATGCAAATTCAATTTATTTTATAAAATTATGTCGACATTTAATTAAGTAAAAACACTGCTGACCAATTTAATGTTATTTCAAATTGATTTAAGCCGTAAAACTCTTCTTATTCTATATGGTTAGCAAATTTAACGCTCTTTACATTCAGGCGAGAAAATGCTGACCAGTTAAACATATACACATGTAGTAGAATCTGCTGACCAGTTAGATATATAGGGAAACTGCTGACCAGTTAGAAATATAGAAAAAAATATATTTTGTCGTGAAATTTTAATTCATTTTATAATGTACGAAATTCAATATATTGTATAAAATTTTGTCGACATTTAATTAAGTTAAAACACTGCTGACTTATTTAATATTAATTCAAATTGCAATTATTGCTTTTGAAAATACATTTTTTTTCCGTTACAAAATTTTTCTATTGAAATATCACTAACAAGAGATTTTGATAAAACTCATAACATCATAATTCTTTATAAAACATTAATTCAAATTTTTGCATATCTTTAGAGGTATAAAAAGCTGTTTAATATATCCTTTTAAAATCACGGATTTATGTTACATGTAGTAATGTAAATCCGTGTTAAAATGTATGATATTAGAATGTAGGACAAAACCCAACCAGTTAAAACCCCACCACTCAAAATTTTATAGAGTGGACAAAACCCCACCACTACATTTCATAGAGTGGACAAAACCCCACCACTAAATTTTACAGAGTGGACAAAACCCCACCACTTCAGTTTTATAGAGTGGACACAACTTTCTTGTAAACATGTTAAAAAACAGACAATTGTGCATCAGCAGAAACCCAAAATAATGTGTGAACAACTCATCAATAAGGAGTTACAGTTTGTAACACCTTTTTTGCAATCAAAACATCAATAAATAATCTGTTTTGTTCTTCAGGGATTAGGATTAAGTTTTTTGTGTACAGTTTGTAACACCTTTTTTGCATATTGCACATGCAAGATGTACATGCATTGTTAATAAAATTGTTCATTCTTATATTACACAAATGTTATATTGAAATTAAAAAATAAAATGTGAAAAAATGTGTATACATTTGTATTATATATATTATAATTCATCAAATCTTGCCCAATAAGTGGTGGGGTTTTGTCCACTCTGTGAAATTTAGTGGTGGGGTTTTGTCCACTCTATAAAATTTAGTGGTGGGGTTTTGTCCACTCTATAAAATTTTGAGTGGTGGGGTTTTAACTGGTGGGGTTTTGTCCGTCTTCCATGATATTATAGTACTTTAAATGTATATATTAATTTAGTTTATAAACATAGTCATATAAATGCAAAAATTAAAAATATAATTAAAAGAATAAAAGTAATTTCCCATCTTTTTATTACCCCCTACGGCGTGTTTATATAACTTCACACCTTCAATGTTTCCCTTCTTTGTGTAACTGGTCAGCATTTTCCGATAATCCTTCTTTATTTAACTGGTCAGCAGTTTCCTATATATCTATATCGTCAGCTAATTCGTCAGCAGTTTAGTGCGACCCCTTCCATGATCGCACCGTTTGTCGGTGAGTTAGTAAATTCTGACCAAGCACCGGTAAACGCACGACAATGCGATACGATATTATTCCAAATGTCGCTTCGCATTGTCGAGTGTCGCTTCGCGTTGTCGAGTATCGCTTCGCGTTGTCGAGTGTCGCTTCGCATTGTCGAGTGTCGCTTCGCAATGTTGAGCGTCGCGGTGTAAAAATCATAAAAATAACGCGACATTTACTCGACATTTTAAAAATGTCGCTTCGCGATGTCGAGTGTCACTTCGCATTGTCGAGCGTCGTATCGCATTGTCGCGTTGTCGTTTCGCATTGTCGAGTGTCGTGGTATGCACTTCTACCAACCTCGACACTCGACAATGCGAAGTGACAATGCGACAACGCGAAGTGACATCGCGACAACGCGAAGTGACATCGCGACAACGCGAAGCGACGCTCGACAATGCGAAGCGACACTCGACAACGCGAAGCGACATTTCTTAAATGTCGCCCTTTTTTACCGCGACATTTCTAGGCGACAGTGCGACATATCGTTTGACACTGTCGAGCGTCGCTTCGCATTGTCGCATATCGCTTCGCGTTGTCGAGCGTCGCTTCGCATTGTCGCGATGTCACTTCGCATTGTCGTGTGTCTACCCTTAGACGCGACGGACGACATTCTAAATGGCACGATAAGGACACCGTAGATTTACCATTATAAGAGAATCTAACACCCAGATATGAAAATCATCAACAATCTCTAACAAATTACCTTCAAAACTAAATGCTGGGAAGTAACATAAACCTCTTTTACTTTTACAAAAAACAACGATTTGAGTCATATTAGGGTTAGTCTGTAAATGTCATAATTGACAATAATTTGACATTGCATTTAGTGCTCTTGCAGTTATTGTATACTGAAAAATAATTTTTCGATAACTTGAATGATGGGATTGAATTACACTTACATATTAAGCCCCGCCTATAAATTAAGCACGAATTTCTGATAAAGCGTTATCATCCTGAATAAACGGGACTATAGTGCAGTGCAAATAATCTGTGCTCCTGTGAATATCACTTGAAAATAGTGCATATGCTTAATCCCCCTTATAAATATATATGTATGTCTAAAAAATGAAAATAGATTTTAAAGTCTTCAGGACATTCTTGTATTCATATATTTTGTTTTTCAATTCATATGCCTAATAATTTAACCACCATATAAACCTATGTGAGTATATCATGTAAGATGACTAAAGGATCATCTAAATGTACATATAGTCTTGTTCATATGAAATATATTTGAGGAATCATATAGGAGGACTAAGAGATTATCTACATGACCATACACTCTAGGTTTTATAGAATCAATATTTCTTAGTTATTATTATTTATTAGTTAAAAATACTTTTGACAACTTATATGTCCCTATATAAACGGTTTGTAAATATAACCCGATTCGCTAGGCATCCAGCCAGTAAGACAGTTTTACAGAACAGATTATTCCCACATACGACATGGACTTAAAGCGGTTAGCAAAATAATTTGTAAACAATGCTTCAAAGTTGTATTAGCGTTACTCAGGCAAATAAATGAAAAAAATATCAAAATTGTTGTACGTACTCAAATCACGCTTAAATGACATTTGTTAGTCCCAGCGTGAATTTCTGTATAAAGTATGTTTACTTTTGGTTTGAAGCGTAAATATTTATCTATATATGTTGAACGAAATTAAGACGCCGACAGAATCACCGAGTATTTCTAAAAGTAGTCATGTGACTTGAACAAACCCTGGAATTTGAAATTACAGATATTGAGGATATGGTATGATTAAACAAGCCTAAATCATTCATTTGACATGTTCGTAAACGTTTCCAGAGTTCACTGTGACAAATATTGTGAACTCTTAACGTTCTAACATGACCCACGTGTGTCAAGTTAAGAAACCAACATTTTATTCTTTATAAGGTGAAAATTTTTGTTCCCTTGACTGTCTAGTGTAAACATTTTGATGACATTTACAGAATAATGAATGAAAAAAAATCAATTGAAATTTGGCATGTGTCTCCCTTTAAAACAAATTGCTTATCTGATATACGGAAGAATATAGAACGGATGTGAGTAATATAGGCAAAGGCGTAAGTCGAAGATTATCTTTGTCAATCAGGCTATATCCTATTAGAAACTTGTATAACTAATTTTAATAAGACAAATTCTTCTTTTTTGCTCAAGATAATAGAAGAATATTGAGATTATAATATAACAATGCCTCGTCACACAAAGCGGCCATTGTACGAGAATATCTGGAACAGGAAATTGTTGTTGAGCTTCCTTACCTTCCTTATTCGCTAGATCTTGCCGATTGGATATGACATTGTGTTGAGCATTTTGAAGGAAGGATTGAAATAATTATTTTGGCTCTGTTTGTTAAGCACTTCTGAAAATTGACCCAGTTGCGTTCATTTTTGAACACCCCTTGTAATGACGGAAAACCATTGAGCAAGACACATTACACTCTTTGCTCAGTACTAGTTGGTTCCAAACTAAATCCTGTTTGAAGGTTTTAGCCACAGGAAATAAAATCATTCCCTTCTTGCTTTATAGTCGTTTATTCAAGTCTCTTTATCAGATTTACATATATTTTGTGTTATTTTTTATTGTTAAGAGACCGAAACCGCGAAGGTCCATGCTTTTTCGTATCTATATTTTCAACATTAATGAAGCTATGTTTGTTTTTATGTTGTTGTGTTTGTTTATATATGATTTTTTTTTTTTTATTCGTTTTAAATAACTTAGTTTAATTATTTATGTGTATAATAAAGATTCAAATCAAAATCCATAAGATACAATACAGTAGTGTTTTATCCATGTTTACACTTTTGCAAGCACAAAGCCAGTTCCATTAAAATATGTTGCAAAAATAAAGAGTAAAACATTGGCAAATGTAAGGCTCAAATCGCATACCTTTCTTGTATTTGGCATCAATAATCATTGCTTATGTGGACGTAGAGATGACCTCTTCATTAAGTTTATGTGACTTTTCAAAATATTAGTTATTTTTTATAATAAATGTCTTTAATACCACGGGTATAATAAAAGTCGGATCAAATATTAAAATGAGTTCTAAATGTAATACTAATTGACGGGTCAATAAAGTCAGTCAAGATACACTCTTTTTAAAGTAAAAAGTATTGTTGCCTGATCTGTAAAACAATTTAAAAAACTATTGTATGTATGGCTTTTTCTATAGTGTGTACACGTCAGTAGATTTGTCATAATAAACAGGTCCCAAAAAGTGTACATTGTACTTCATATTTTCTGAAGTAAACTAGTTCAGTCATGTGTACAGATTTAAAATTGGTAGATAAAGATATTTACTTAAATAATTTTGAAGTGCGGTGAGAATGTGTGTTCATTACGATAAAAAGCAATCACGAGCTTTATCTTCTCTATGCAGTTTGTACATAAATTTAAACCAGTGTTAAATATATTGGATTGGGCTATGTCTATATATTGATTATTGTTTGTAAGGTTATACTTTTGTTAACAATATTTTTTTATTAAATTTTAGTATTGATAAGCAACGGTTTTGCACAGTGACATGTGTGTATTTTATTCATCTAATGCCCACGACATAGTAGGTTGTGCGCACGAGTATCAAAGTCGTGCCAAGAGTTATTAAGTGGTATACACGAGATAATTAAGTTGTTTCGCATCAGATACCATGTCGTGCGCACGAGTTACTTAGTCACGCGCACGATATAACTGAGTGTTGCTCATGAGATACTTTGTTATACGCACGAGTAACGAAGTCGTGCCCACGAGATAATAAAGTGGTACACACGAGACATTATGTCGTGTCCACGAGTTACTATGCGGTGCGAACGAGATAGTTTAGGCGTGCGTACAACATACTTAACCAATCATATTACAATATACAAAAAAGGAAAAACAAGTGCCGGAAAAAGTCACATATGTGCAATAGGACAATGATTGCCTCTACTGCATCCGCCTGTCACAGTGGCATATATAGAAATTCATGCATAATAGGTTTCACTGTGACATAGACCAGTAACCTTATGACCTCAAACAGATATGAACACCTACTTGCTTTGAACAATATTCATACCAAATAACATAAACAATAGCTTCTTTATTCTCGAGTTATCGATTGGAAAAGGATTTATATTATGTTTCTCTGTGGCCTTGACCTTTGACTTTATGACATAGGAATGAATACATGATTACATTTTGCTACCTTCACGGGATATAACTGCACGTTCAGTGATACTTTCTTCAATTGTTAAACATCTCACATATTCTAGGTTCACCACTAAAATCTTAAACTTAAACATATGTGTAACATTTCAAAATAATTAAAAAAATATGAATTTCTAAGCCATAATGTGTCTTTAAGTAAAATCGTCAACGACGGACGACGGACATTGGGGAAACACAATAGCCGACTTTGAAACTTTGAACTCCGGGACCTAAAAACACAGACAAACATAAATAAACTAAGAACAAGGTCATAGTAAATCTGAAGATAACCTTGAAGAATAGAATTTTACTGTCTACAGTGCAGTTCTTGGTTTTCATCTTTATTACTTGATAGTGTGTTTCTGTCCTTAAATTTAATGATAATGCTTAACACTGACTATAAAGTCCAAACATTTCCTATAAAATGTAATCTAATTTTAAAACAAAAATGTAAAATGTACCAATAGAATCAAACATGAAATGTGCAGTTTTCTTTAATAATTGATAGCTCTTCCGCTTTAAGATGATTCTGTATTGTCAATAATGTTTGATGTTAACTAAGTTGGTCCATAGTGAAAGTATATAAAGAAAAACCTCACAATGTAAAATGATAATTAATTTGCAAAATGCTTCATAGATAATGCACAGGACTCGTATACATAACAGCTTAAATTAAAACAAACAAAAATACCTTGAATTTGCTTTACTTCTGAACACTAATCAACATTTTGCACATTTCTTGTATGGCAAAATTTTGTTTAAAGTATTTCGTAATGCTATTTTTGCAAGTAACACAAGAAAAACTTCCAATTTCAAAATGCAGAAATATCTTTTGTCTATCAAAGCACACTCCTTTCAATACTGTGTATAAGAAAAAGTTCAGGAAGGCAATTAATTTTCAAATTGAACCACTGGCTAACACACAACATAGAAGTCATGTTTTATTTTTTAAGGTTAAAGTTCTTACAATACCTTTTCCTTTGTTACAACATACTTTAAATGTAATTAATGTGTATATTGGTATATAAATCGATGTACTGGTTATTATATTTATATAATATAATTTAATAGTTTTGCCTTAAATTTCACTAAATATCGAAACAAAAGTAGTCTATAAGCTTCGATCCAAGATCCGGTGCATTCCAGATCAAAGGTCCTTATATTATCCCGTTTTGACCCGGATAAAAGATAAATAATTGATTTTCTATTTCCGACGCTAAAATATTGTTATGAAATTTGAAACTAGTCTTTTAATAGAAGAGTATTCTTTTTGGATGGTATATCTGGACAACATTTCTAAGCTGGTTAATTTGTTTATGTTAACTTTTACTCATTTTTGTTGTAAAACAATTGAGTCATCAACAGTCCAGAATATTGGCACAGCTCAGTTATTTTTAGATTATGATCATACCTCATTCCAAATTTGGAAAGGTCGCGCAGACAAAGGTCGCGCGACACTTAAGGTCGCGCAAAAGGAAAGGTCGCGCAGAATCAGCTTTCCCAGGCATGCTAGTTCCAAATATGGAGAGATCGCGCAATAAGAGGTCGCGCAGACTAAAAGTACAAGGTTTAAGTTATTTTTAGCCCTTCAGCATCTCAATTGTTGTTAACAAAGCATAATTTGGTCATATCAGATTTTATGAATGGGATTCCTTCCTGCTTTATCTATGTACAGATTATTTGGTTCAAATATTGAGCTGTATGTCGTAAAGCTGGAGAGATTATATTTCTGTTGTTTAATGAATTATCAGTCAGTATTTTAAGTTTATAGAAATGTCAATCAATAGTAAGTGTATTGTTCTTATTAGCCATATATAGTACATATATCTTTATTAATACAAGTGTATTTTGCACTATTACATGTATTAAGTTGCATTATTGGACAGATAATAGTTATGCTGTTGAGTGTTAACATGTAAATTTATATAACTATTATGTATTTTTGTACTTCTGTTTGTATTGTACAACAGTCTGTATACCTGAACCAGTTGCAGGCCATTTTGAACATTGTTAAGGCATTGTCAGCACTTTTAATAGGTCGCGCAACATTCAGGTCGCGCAATGAGTTGTGTGCAAAACTGGTTAGCGCAAGTGGGTCGCGCGACAGCTTTTGCACACCACCCTAGCTGTGCAAACAGAAGGGTATATAAGCTGGGAACTTTTCTAGCTGGGTTAGTTTTTGGGTGGGTTTTTGAGGAGTTTTGGAGTGAGTTGGAGTTGGTTGAGTTGAGTTAGTTAGTAGTTGAAGAAATGTATTTGTTGAAGTTGTTAAGAATTTTACTTTGGTTTTGACTGTTGATAGAGAATAAAATGATGCATTATTTTGATTTACTGCAATAAATATAATCCTGCTTCCACTTGGACTGGACTTGTTCATTATACCAGCATAGAGAAATGGTTCACTTTTAAGCGAAAAAAGTGAATAAACAAAGCTTTTCACAATATGGAAAGATTTCGTAACACTGGTGGCAGCGTCGGGATAAGGACTTTAACATGCTTCAGCATAGGGATAAAGACTTTGATTTTTTTCTTCTTTTGAGTGTAATGGACTTACAAAATGGAAAAGGAATTAGAATCATTGCGTCAGACCGTTTCTTTGTGCTGTTTAGAAATAGGAAACATCTCCAAAGAATTTGTATGTCATAGTGAAAATCTTAGAAGGTCATTTGGTGATTTTTGTAACAAAGTGAATGAAATTTTAAAAATGAAAAATAATGAAATCAGTGAATAAAAATCATATAATGCAAAATTACGTGCTTCTATGTTAGAAGATGACACTCAGGTTTTAAAAGAGTCAGTAGTATGGGACCTAAAAAATCTGCTAGATATGCATCAGCATCACGTCTTGAAAATTCAGAACTTACAATGGATTTACGTCAACACTTTTCCAGAAAAATTGATGAAAATGATGATTTACAAGCTAATTTAACTAATGCATTGGCAAATATTGAGAAATTAAATGAAACTGTCAAAAATTTTACAAAGTGAAAAAGTTGGATTACAAGAAATATATATAAAGTTGAAAATGAACAATTTCGAAGAGATAAGGAAAATTTGAACAGTCTATATCATAACCAACTCAGCATGAATAGAGACAGACAAATCCAAGATTTGACAAATGAATTTTGCATGAATTACAAAATATTTTTACAACCAAGAGATGTTGAACTTAGTCGCCTGCAGAACATATGCATTACGAGAAAGTAACCAAAGAAATTCTCGGGATTATAATGTTCCACTACGAAACCAGGTTCTTTTTTGATGGTAAAACGTCATACACCGCATTCATACGTCAATTTGCTGTGTTGGCTGAACATTGCCCAATGGAGTGATAAAGAGAGGGCATATCGCTTGCTGAATAGTCTGAGGACGATGCAGCAGAGTTTGTATTCAACCAGGTCAGTCCTGAAACTCAACACAATCTTACAAACAGCTTGAGCAATGTCTAGCCAGCAAGATTTGTAGAAAGACGCTTCTACAGCCTCATATCTGATGGAGCTCGAAAATGTAAGCTAAAATGTAAAAATCTCAAGGGACAAAATCGTGGAGTATGTTGCAGACTATAAAGCGTCTGCCGTTCGAAAGGGCTACCCAAAACTGCAGAGTGATTCATACTATTGGTTACAATTTGTCTTACGGCATTTTATTAGAGGTTCTGCGGTGACTCCCAGATGGCTCTGGCATATAGGGATGAAGGATCCGATCCAGTATCGAAAATGCACGCGAGGTTCTGGAGACATACTATAGTTTGAAGGATGAAAACTAAGAACCAACACCCAAAGTTCGAATGGTTCGACAAGGGAACAACAATGTTCTCAAGAGCGTTTTTGTCCTTTCAAGAAAGAAATAGATAAAAAATTTGATGAGGATTCTGTCACTGTCATTAAAAAGCAAGAATTCATGCAGCCAGAAAAATTTTTCAAAACCGAAGGGATTTATCTTACTGTTGGAGTGTTATAAGTGTCATAATTTTAGGTCATTATGCACGTGATTGCACGAGTCAGCAGAGCTGATGAAAATAAAGCGGAAAACATAGATGGGACTAAGCGCAGACGGCCTTTGCGTTCAGTCCGAAATGCTATAGTGAAAAAAGTTGAATTAAAAATTTCCATTTTAATGATCCTTGCAATGGATTTATCTTAAAAAGTTTGTTATCATTACCTGCTGAGCAATTTAGGTTCGATGCATCAGTGCAAATTTTAGTAGTAGGATACTAGAGCAGTTGTTTACTATCTGTTTCTTCTTGAATACTCTATCAACAGTGTGGCCTTCTGATATTCGTCCGATCATTGGAGAAAATTGATACCAAAGTTTTACAGCTTTGAAGTGTGCAAATGAAGGGTATCTCCCTAATTTTAAGGTTTAAAACTGGTGATGACGTTTTAAAATTTCATAAGGAGTATATTTAAGTCTCAAATGTTGTTTATTGCGACCCAATTGTCAAGAAGATGGTCTTTTAAGGTCTTGATTTTCTACAAGAACAATAATTTTGTGTTTAGTGGCAGAAAAAATGGTTTGCGTCTATCTAAATGGAAAGAAGTATCCTACGTTGATGGAATCTTCAGTTTTCAAAGTGATGCGTGTGTCAAAAGTTCAAAATCAGTCATCTGTACCATGCAAAATAGTGAAGTGATAATAGAAGGTTAGTGTTCTGGCGGAAAAAATTGGATACCGAGTTTGGGAATTGTTACGCCATTTAAAAACAGGTTTGATGACTAGTGCAAAATAGCTTAATTGTTGGCCATACGGCTAGTCACCCTCATTCTTAAAAGATGGTTGTGTTCCAATTCAATTAATGCAGTATTAGGCAATGACAAATGTAAAAATTGACCTTTAATACTACTCATTTTGGATATATTTGACAATGCTGAACAAGTTAGGTTTTTTGTGAGAAAAATGAGTGTGTTTGTTAATGAAAAGTGTGACTCAAAGCTTTCCCATCTCATTGTAAATGAGCTTTATTGAAATTCAGTGAAAAATCTTAATTATTGATACAAAGAGTGAAAAGCTTAAGAATCTTTTGATTAAGCATTCAAATGTGTTGCAAAGAGTCACCAAATGATTTCGGTCGTACATCTGTAATAAAAAGCACAAAATCAATACTGGGGCAGCAGAGCCTATTTAAGCAACGCCCTAGGCGCCACCAAAAGCTTTCGCAAATGAAGAAGAGAAAAAAACATTAAAGATCCAGTATAGCGGCCAATGTTATCCATCAGGAAAGTAATTCTCCTTGGGCGTCACCATTAGTATATGTCAGGAAACGTGATGGAAACAACACGACCTTGTTGTAGGATTATCGTCAGCTTAACAACGTAACAGAAAAAAGATTCATTACCCCTTAACCTAATATTAGTGGAGTTGTTTTGGAACAGTTTTTAGGGGTTTATCACTATTTTTTCGTTGCTTTGGACTATTTTGGTCAGCCTATTATCAGATTGAAGTAGCATGAGGCTGATCGACCAAAGACAGCCTTTCACTACAAAAATTCGGGTTTATTTTGAATATTGGGTTAATATGCCGCTTGCGAGATTATGTAATGCCACGTCAACCTAATCCAACGATGTATGGAATTAAGTACATGACGAGGTCTTCAGTGGGAAATTTTTGCTTGATATACACTTGATGTTTGATTATTATTTGGGCCGCACATTTCTAGAAGACATTGTCTGATAGGTGCTTGGCTTTCATTTTTAACGCGTTTGTGTGAGATTGTGATGGAACTGAAAATGAAGCCAAGCAAATGTTTTCTGTTAAAACACTGACAGTTGTCATTCTTAGGACATGTATTAGTAAGGAGGGGAAATAAAGCCACTCAAAAGTCTAAAGTTGTTGTGTAAATGCCAAACTTCGGGAAGGCCGCACGAATTCTAACAACTCTGCGATCCTTTCTTGCGTTTTTTGTTCATAGCTACAGAGATATAGTCAATTTCGTGATTTTTTTCCACAAGAGCTAGGGCCATTAAAATAGGTTGTTGGAGGGCGGACACAACAAATCGAAACATGGTCTGATGAAGATGTCAGAAAATTTCGGATGATTTACGCAGTGCATTGACTGGTGATGAAGTCATGGCATACCCTCAAGATGTTGGATTATTCATACTTGAGTTGCGATGCGTGGAATTTCGGGCTATATGACGAGGTTTTGTCACAAATTTGCAGTTTAGTGAAAAACTTGAGACAGTGTATCGAGAAGCCAACTAGCATATGCGAGCAAAAGCTTGAATAAGGCTCAAAGACGCTATTGTTGTAAACACTTCGCAGATTGTTGATTTGAACTTCGTGGTTCACTTGGTTAATCTAAGAAAGTTCAAGCGAGCTCAGAGGGAAAAGGTGTTCCTGCCGACTTAGTTAGGGACTGTTCTGCATCAGTGCTGAATTTTCTTGTTTGTTTTTTGCCGTTGGTATCAATGAGAGCAGTTTCTCAGGCAAACTTAGAACAGAAATTTCGTGGTTGTGAGAATATTTGTTTCTGTCGAGAACGACTTAGGCAGCCGGCGAAGAGAAAAGTGCGCTGAATGTGTCTGGTGCTGCGAGATAAACCCCATTGATGTAAGTTGATGCCACCCAAAGAGACGAGGATATGGCACGAGATTCACATGCAGGGGGTCTAGTCACCCAAAGTTTGGTGAACGCATTTCTTCTGAAAAGTGCTATAACGTTCTCAAATTGGGTAGGTTCGGTTTACACAACTGAACTTATAAAAATCAGAAAGAAAGGACAGTGATATAGAGCAAATCTTGATTTCTGGCCTGGCCTAGTTCCATGATCTAGGACCGCCACGTGGACAAAGTTGCGCTTTGAAAGGCCTAAAAAACCGGCAACCCCCCCCCAAAAGGAACAAAAAGGGGGTTTTTTCTTAATGTTGTGTAGGTGCAGTGGTCTCAGTTTGTATCTTAAAGAATGCAATTTTGTTTAGAAGTTATTGTCAAGCAGATAATATGTTACCAGTTAATGATTCAACTTGTGTTACCATCGACTTTTCACGTCAACAATTTTATTAAAAGCTTCCTAATGCCTATTCTATACGATGGACATTTAGGGTTCAAGAAACACTGCAAAAATAAAAATGAAACTTTGTACTGGTATAAGAAATGTCTCGTTCTGTTGAAACTTATGGATTAACAATGTGCTTTCTTGTGAAGCCAAAAGGAAACGCAATAAGAAAGCTTGAAGGCACCATTACAGGCAATATGTATGTTGGGTTTTCCTATGGTACAGGTGCTCTCAGAACAGATATTTTGGGTCCCGTTTCACCATTTCAGAGAGCAAAAAAGGTACATTTTAGTCCGTTATGGACCAATTTTACGAAGATATGATTTGGAAATGTTACCGCCGTTACTATACAGGGACCACGTGCTGAGAACAGTTGCCAAATAGATAGCTGTATCGAAGATAATTTCCTGTACGATTTGGTTACGCTCGGACTTCTACATTTAGTTCAAGGAAAGCAATTTTTCAGTCTTCGAATTATTTAGACAA
Source organism: Ruditapes philippinarum (assembly GCF_026571515.1). Lineage (NCBI taxonomy): Eukaryota > Metazoa > Mollusca > Bivalvia > Venerida > Veneridae > Ruditapes > Ruditapes philippinarum. Next base: position 32,876 of record NW_026856237.1, on the reverse strand, counting down.
TGTGTTGATTTACTGAAATAAATCACAACAAGATGTCTACACCATACAGAGCTCTTATCTTAATGGTATGGTGAACGCTTCTTTAATCAGTCATGTTGCTTACCTTATACTACTTATGTGAATAAGAACAGGACATAATTGGAGATTTGTTACTTGCCCATAAATGACTTCAGTGCCTACAGGATCAAGTGTCCATTGAACGAGTACTCAATAATACACCTACACATGTTAAGTTTTGGACAGAGAATTGTCTTAACCTATACCAGCTTTAAATTTTCTAAGAAGGACATTCTTGTTCAGTCTGAAAAACGTAGAGAATTAATAGACGCACTATCGATAGTTCGTTCAAATGAGAACATTTTCAAGGATATACAGTAATTGCTTCGTAAGAGAATTTTAGAGTAACATCTTCACAAAGGACAAAAAATGTGACCTTGAGTACAAGAATTTCCATGCAATTACATTGTATGATGTTGGGATGTTGATTACGTGTCTTGATTCATTCAAGGAATTGTCGCGGAAAAGTCCTAAGAGTTAAAGGCTGAAGTTTGGACAGGGACCAATTCTGTGAACTAACCCGAAAGATCAGTGTGATTGTTATTTGAAATAACAGGATCCTCAAAATCATAAAGCCAAAACATTGTCCTTCATGAACAGGCTTAAGAACTATCAGTGCTACAACTATACACAATGTTGTAGCTGCAAAAAACAGTCTTACAACAACTAAACATTAAAAAGAACACAACTTTATTTACACAATAATAACATTAAGGCTGAGGTCAGTCCCGAGAGGAGCAAGATGCACGGCGAATCCAGACAGGCTTGTTATGATAACCTTAAAGCTAGTTAGAATGTGCAAACCTAGAATTTTGACAACCTGCATGATATCCAGGTTTCGGGTCAGCTTCTATATTAAAAGAGTATGACAGCCCACGAACGTAATTTGCAACTGTGCTTTGGTTCCATTTAAAACTGTAATTATATTGTTTGTTCTTTACAAATTTAAGTTAAGCTTCACATACAAAAAGAATCACGACAATTGCAAAACAGAAAAATAAACAAAGCAATGATGACTTCTAAACTGTACTTACTGAACTTAACAAAAGCTGTGTTGGAGATTGTGAATTAACTTGAAGAGACAGGAGAAAAAACTGTTATGGAGATTATATCTAATTGAACAGTAGAATACTTATGTTTTACTTTTCATAAAAATCCATATGAACTTATTGTGAATTGGTTTAGTTTTGACTTATGTCTTAATTAGCATAAATATCATTATACGCACTTAGTAGTTTTTCCATGTATTGTTTGTACATTATATTTAGTTAATTATACTTTCAATTTCACTAACAGAGTTTTCAAGGTCTTGCTTTCAAATGGTACAAACTAACATGTGTAAATTAATTGTTTTGCTTCCGGAGCTAAGCAAAGTCCAAAAGGTGGGAGCAGTGTTAGGAAATTTGAAACTAGTCTTTTAAGAGAAGAGTATTCTTTTTGCGTATGATATATCTGGACAAATTTGCTAAGCTGGTTAAATTGTTCAATGCTAACTTTTACTCATTTTTGTTTGTAAAACAAATTGAGTCATCAACAGTCCAGAATATTGGCACAGCTCAGTTATTCTTTAGATTATCGATCCATACCTCATTCCAAATTCGTGGACGAAGGTCGCGGCAGACAAAGGTGCGCGCGACACTTAAGTCGCGCAAAAAGGAGGCGGCAGACTCAAGCCTTTACCAGGCTGGCTAGATTCCAAATATTGGAGACGCGGTCGCGCAATAAGAGTCGCGGAGACTAAAATCATTATATTTAGCCATTCAGCCATCGTCATTGTCTGTTAACAAAGCATGATTTGGTCATATCAGATTTTGATGAATGGGATTCCTTCCTGCTGTATCCTTACCATATATACAGGTTACTTGGTATCAAATGTTGAAGGGAATGTCCGTTTTAAGCTGTGAGAGATATATCTTCTGTGTTTAGCGTGAATTATCAGTCCAGTATTATAAGCTGTATAGATAATGTCAATCAATAGTAAGTGTAACTTGTCCTTACTTAGCCATACTATAGCTTACATATATCTTATTAAATCAAGTCAGTATTGATACTATTCATGTATTAGTGCATTATTGACACATACTAGTTATGTGTGAGTGTTAACATTGGTAAATTATATAACATTATGGTGTAATTTTTGTACTTCTAGTTGTATTGTACAACAGTCTAGTATACCGCTGATACCCAGATTTGCAGGCCTTTTGAACATTGTTCTTATAAGGCAATTTGTCGCGCACTATTTAATATGTACGCGCACATTCAGGTCGCGCAATGCATTTGAGTGAGCAAAACTGAGTCTAGTGACAAGTGGTCCGCGATCAGCTTTTGCACACCACCTACGCCTGCTGCAACAGAAGGTAATAAGATGGTGAACTTTTCTAGAGCTGTGTAGTTTTGGCGTGGGTTTTTGAGGCGTTTGGAGTGAGTTGAGTTGGTAGAGTTATCTTCGTATTGAAGATACTGTCAGTCTTGGTGAAAGTTGTTAAGAATTTTTACTTACGTTTTGAACTGTTGATACGGAATAAAAATGCATGCTTTATTTTGACTTACGCGAATTCAATCTATCCTCTTTCACTTATTGGACTGGAGTTTCTTAATGACCAGATAGAGAATGGCTTTACTTTTAGACGAAAGAATGATAAACAACGCTTCTTCACAACAGAAGATTCTGCTACACAATATCAATACGAAGCCTTTTAACGCGACATTTCGATTAATTTTCAACTGTTTCTATCCTGTTTAGACAGCATTTGAATGACTAGTACGAACTTTGTCTTTAAGAAAAGTGTTGAATTAATACTGCAATTATCTTTCATCAGTCTTTCATGCTTTTTAAGACGGATTTCAAATTATTATAACGTACGCTATTTATTTATTTTCGTTTTTTCTTATTAAAAGGGTTGTTTGGGGGGGGGGGGGGACTTTTTTAAAAAAAAATTTAAGAAGAAAACGCTGACGAAAAAATACAAACACGTACACTTGAGCCTTCAATAACTGCAAAATGCCTCCTACTTCGGGATAATCCACAAAATAATTCAAATTCAAAACGATTTTGAAATATATGCTTGCACTACAGAATAGAGTGATTTTAATTGCTATGCTTAATAAACCATTATCATGATGTACACAATTTATAACACATCATGTGAGTATTCATATGAACAAGTCGATATGACTTACTGTATATTGTTATCTAATAATTTTTTATCTTATATGACATTGTTGGTTGTTGATAATAGCAAAACCTGTTTGATTAGCAATTTCAGATGGTCTATAATTATTTTATCATTGCTGCTGATAAAGTGTACTGTATTATAATATCTGATAAATTTAGCTTTATCAGATTCCTAATCGATATTTATCTAAAATTAAATATATTCCCTTGTGAGCGATTTTCAACTGTTAGTGTCGACATAAACTCGAGGGGTTCTTGGCAGTTTTTTTTTTGTTTCATTCAAAAATTAAAAAAAAACTGCAAATTAAAACATAAAACACAAAGATTGAATATTAAACAAATGTCTTATATTATAAAATACATTAGGCCCGGCACGAACAAAATTAATTAGTTATGGTTTTCTCTTTTACTAAGCATTGTCTTATCAATGTTATAAAAACAAACACAAGCATTGTATTCTGTATATAAATCACTAGTTTTATACTGCATTTATATAATGTTTTTCGTTTGTAAATCTGATATTTAGAACAACAATGAACAAGTAAATGATTAAACAACCCTGTTATGCGAATATCTATTGTAGTTCAAAAACTGTGTATCTTTTAGGCCACTGTTCGTTGTTCTGTCGTTTCTCAGACCCACTGAACCTACTTTGGAAAACAAAAAAGATATTATTTCAATGTCAATAAAAATGTTACAAAAGCAAAAAATTCAAAGTTGGTTCCGATGTGTACAGCTTGAATTCGCTATTCCTTTCATTATCTGTAGTGCTATAGTGCTGGCATCAATGATCCCGAAGGACCAGAAAAGTTGATCCCTTAACCCTTTACCTCATATATACGCGAAACAACGCACTTTCGACCCCCCCCCTCCTTTAGGCCTCAAATAGTGAAAAAATGTCCTATTTGGGCCCCCAAAACATGTTTTTGTTTGAGAAATGTTGCTAAAAAAGTGAGCACTTTTTTGGCGCCACCCCCAACCAAAAGATACATCAGGGGGTTGCCAGAAGAGGAATGTGCCCCCTTCTGTTTGGGGGGTTTGAAGGGGGCGGCAGTCCCCCTCATCGCCAAGAAAATATTGGACTTGTGAGAGGCTAAAAATGACCCCCAGGTCGATCCTACGGTAACGTGTAACCAACGCTGAAAAGTCTTTGACTCAATCCCTTGAGAAGTTGCAACACTTTGAAATAAATTTTGATGGAAAAAATCAAGACAAAATAGTGATTTTTGGCAATTTTGAGATGTCCCCTCGTTGCCATGGTAACAGGAAATTTAAGACTGAGCATGTCGTTACAAAGGCAATGGTCCAGTCAACATTTATGCCAAGTTTGATTACTATTGAAGCATTTTTCATAGTTCCATAGCAGTTTGAACTTGTAACAGTATGCTTTTCAATGAAAAAGGCCTTTTTTGACAATATGCTCATGAGGGAAAGGGTTCAAAAATAATAAGTAACTGTAAAAATAGTATTTTTTAAAAAAAATCTAGGTTCAAGGTGAGATAAATCTGAAAATAGTCGTGCTGGGGTTATAAACCTTGTCACTTAAGATGTGGTTGGTGATAAGGAATATATATTGAAGTTTGAAGTTGATACCTTAAGAAATGAAAAAGTTATAGTGAAAAATATGCTGGGGTTATAAACCTTGTCACTTAAGATGTGGTTGATGATAAGGAATATATATTTGAAGTTTGAAGTTGATACCTTAAGAAATGAAAAAGTTATAGTGAAAAATAGTTTACTCCGCCAAAACTTTAATTTGAAATCTGGACGCGGGTGCCGGAGCGAGTAGGACAGCTCTCCATATACTTCGTATAGTCGAGATGAAAATGAAAGCATTTCTGGGGCATTATGGGCCTTTAAAGATACGCTTGTAGCCTTTTTTCACTTTTTTTTTACTTTATTATTTTCCATAATCTGAATTAAGATAAAGTTATGGCTTTTCAAAGATTATTTTAAACAATTACAACGTACAATATAGGTATTTACATTGTCATTGTGTTGTATACTGGAAAACAGACAAACACACACTGTATATTTTTTCAGCATTTTAAATTTAGTTAAATAATAAGTATAAGAACAAGCAGGAAATTGTAGAAGATAATTTTCAATAGTAATCAACTATAATTTGTATTGTCATGTGCTTCTTTTTTTCCATGTACATAATAAAAAGGAACACGCCCCCTCATACAATTAGATAGCCACGTGTTTCGATGCTCTTTCTATTACTTTTTGTATTTCTGATTCAAGCAATATTTTATAAGATTGTGGATATGAACTGATACATTTTTAAAGTTTGTACCATTACATTACATTCTTGCAGAACACAAGATTTAGTGTTCATAAACGCCAATTACATAATGTTTCAAATACCCATTATCAGGGTAGAAAAATGTATCAATATTTTGATTCATGCAGTTTTGATTTCCTTTCCGCCCCTTTTCCTGCATTTTAATTACTGAAGAGATTCATTTTAAAGACAATACATTATCAAAGAGTACAACCACTTCATATAATGATACTTATCAGAGGTAAACAGAGTAAACCAGCAAGTTTCTGTGTCTCACAGGAGTGAGTGACAAACATTGTGTAAAATACTCGTGGGACAAGAACATTGAATTTTGAAATATTAATGAACGAGCATCAAGATAACAGTATTAATGTCGTATGTGTGTTATGGCTCTACTGAACTTTTTTTTTAAATATTCACCAGAAAATATTTGTATTATGTAAACCAAATAAGATAGTTATACATTCTGCAAAATCAGTTATTAATCGCACATAACATGTACATTTTTACTTAACTCTTGAATAGATTTACTGTGTGTACAGTTTTAAAATCTTATAACATTTTCTTAAGTTTGAATTTACTGAAACAGTTTAGCTCATCTGGAGGCATGCTGCTTTAAGATATTTTAGTCACATTTTACCATTAATACATATATTTTAGTTATAATGATGATGTAACATATAACTGGATAAGAAATCTTAAATTTTTATTTTGTTGTATAGAACATAAATCATTAACGTCGACATAATTCACGTTCGTGAACATTTTATTACTTGGATTCAAAACTAAATTTCGTCCTCTGAGATACCACACAATGGATGGAATTTTGAAAGTAATTTACGTATAGCAACATAGTGGCTTCGAACTCTATAGAAAAGAACCAAATATCGCGTTTTCTATGAATAGAAATGCAAAGTGTTTGTTCCTTTACGATTGAAATCATAACGCATATGCTAATAAGCACCCCCTGTGATACTTTTACTTTGGTTGGAAACTAAATTCAAAGTATTTAAATCTAATCATGTAACCTTTCAACAATCACATTACGACTCCTCATGCTTATTGCTTATACATACACATCGATGAAGAGCTTTAAATAAGGTTAAAAATGAAATAATTCATTTGTTCTCTTGTATCATTGGTAACAGACTATTTTATTGTTTGATGTTTGAATACAATTGCTATACATTGAACTATGTATGACCTAAATAATATTTCTATAGGAATAACTAATCTCCTTAAAAAATAGCATCTCTTTTCATGTTGAATAAAATCATAAAAACAATAAAATTATATATAGATACAATTATCGACAAAACAACCAAACGAATGATTTCATAGCAATAATATATTCTTTCACTAGCTGCTATGGAAAGCCATGGCTGTCCTATATTGTTCTTTTTCAATTTATATAACCATTTGGATGATATATAAGTTCACTTCGACTATATATGAATTGAAAACACCTTCTTATTTAACCGGAATCCATTATATTTATCCACAGTTGCAATATATATGAAACCATACCGTCAGTGTATGAAACCGCGGTAGCAATATATAAGGTAGCAATATATAAGTTGATTTTGTCAATATATGATTCCAGTTCGTCAATATATGGTACCAAAGTAGCTATGTATGGAACCATATATCCTTATATGAAACCAAATTATCAATATATTAATTCATTTTTTAATATATGTAACCAATCTATCATTTTATGAAACAAAAGTAGAAATATATAAGTTGGTTATCACATTCTATGATACCAGATCTTCAATATATTGTACCAAAGTAGCCATAAATGGAACCAGATGTCCTGATATGAATACGAATTTTCAATATATTCATTCATTTTAACAGTATATGAAACCAATTTATCAATGTACCAAAGTAGCAATATATGACTTGGTTATCACTTTATATGATATCAGTTCTTCAATATATGGTACCAAAGTAGCCATATATGGAACCAGATACATATATTGTAAAAATGAATTAATATATTGATAAATCGGTTTCATATAAGGATATCTGGTTCCATACATGGCTACTTCGGTACAATATATTGAAGAATTGTTACCACATCAGGGCCGGATCAACTTATAAATTGATATTTTGGATCAATACATCGATGAAATGGTTTCATATATTGTAAAATTGAATATATATATTGATAATTTGGTTTCATATAAGTGCATCTGGTTCCATACATGACTTACTTAAATCCATATGTTGAAGATCTGATATCATATAATGTGATAATCCACTTATATATTGATACTTTTGTTCAACACATTGATAAAATGGAATTATATATTATAAAACTGAATTAATATATTGATATTTCGGTTTCATATAAGGACGCCTGGTTCCATACATGGCTACCTTGGTTCCATATAGTGAAATATCGTTATCATATAACGTGATAATCAACTGATATATTGATACTCTGGTTCTATACATTGATTAAATGATTTCATATATTGTAAAAATGAATTAATATATTGATAATTCGGTTTCATATAAGGATATCTGGTTCCATACATGGCTACTTTGGTACAATATATTGAAGAATTGGTATTATATATGGATAAAATCAACTTACATATAGCTACCTTGGTTTCATACACTGACGGCATGGTTTCATATAATGTAACTGTGGATTGATATAATGGATTCCGGTTAAATTAGAAGGTGTTTTCAAAACATTTATAGTCGAAGTGAACTTATATATTAATAAATTGAAAAAGAGCATTTTCAGGCAGCAATGGCTTTCCATAAGCTGCACCAAAAATTTACCGGTGTTGTTTCCACTTACATTTTACAATACTGTAATTTTTGAGATTTGATAATTGAGATTTTACATACTCAATAAATGTACTACACGCGATAATAACCATTAAGATGTAGTAATTGATAGCTGCTTTTTTCTGAACATTTATAGGAACCATTATCTTATTATATACATTATAGTAGATAGGAAATGATTTGAAGGGTCTAGTAAAATATATACTTGTCTGAAAAAAAGCAGTTTGTGAGGTCCTTTTAATGAATGCTGTAAAGTCATCCATTGTATAAATATAAGTATATGATATATCTGATTAAATAGTAAAATTTATGTCGAAATATAATTTATCGTTATTCTTTACCATCAGTTGTATATATGGAAGTAATAGCATTTTATGATAATGAAAACAGATTATTATTTCTCTATTTATTTTGTCAATTTACGTACCAATTACACGTTTAAAACGCCACGAGCATAAGCACTTGGTTTCGGTTGATAATGAATTTATCTAAATGTAACACGGGGAAAAATGACGGGTATTTAAAAACAGAAATCGTTACATTTAGATAAATTTGACAGCTGCTGATTAGCATGGTATTTAGATCGGTCAAATTTATTTCTATCCTTACCCTTACACTGTAAAGGACCTCACGAAATCACGGGTTATTTTCTTTGACTTCCGCAATAACAATCCCTCGTGATGACTACCATAAAAGAATTAATTATAGCATGCAAGTAATCAACACACTAGATTATGTAGTTAATGGAATTTAGAATAGCGGTTCAAGAATTAATCACTCTACAAATTATTATGATGACGTACTAAGATAGAAATAAACGTCATTGTTATTTTATCAATTTTATATATGTGTGTGAAGTATGTTTAATTTGTTGGCAAGTTGCTATAACTATAAGGGTATGATACGGCACGTTGTTATCATTTACTTATGTTCATATGTAATTGTAAAAAAATCTTGAACAACAGTACATAATTTGCTTATTCACTTTATTTGACATTGAACATCAAAGAAATGTTATGAGAAGTGTGAAAAGATTTTACAATCATCAGCAGCAATGATTCTATGTATTTTTTTTTAAAAGTAAGACAATCATGTCTTCTTGATATTGATCATTTCTTTCTATCGCACATCTTCATATTCTAATCTTTCATTGTTGAAATATACCTTTTTCTTGTTTTTCCTTATATGTGCACTGTAATTATTAGTATATCGCACATTCTTGGCCGAAAATACAGATATTGCATTGAAATGAATTGCAAATGTTTTTTTTTAAATGATTATGCAAACCAATGTAAAGAATTTTTATCATTGACGTATATATGAGCATTGAAATAATGCGCATTTTATATGATCACTGAACCGGACTGGGACATTTTTATATTTAATATAGCAGTGTCAGCCTTTTCTATGCCTAGCATAGGTCAACTGCTCACAGACAGTATCACAAACAAAATGATGTGTTTTAGTATAAACTAGGTCAACCAGTGACCACATATATCTCGACGTACCAGCTGGATAGCAATTTGATATGTATGAGTATATAACAATATCAGATGTTAATTTATTACTACAATGTTTTCATCAAAACACTTTCCAATTGTTTTTAAACAATGAGATTAGCGTGTTATAAACGTATGGTCTATTTTTCTATCTATATCTAGAATCATCGATCATCGACATGCCATCAATGTTTTAGTTCAAATAGATGGTTCGTCGGAATTTAAATTAAATCCAAATCGAGGTCAGTCCTTACATTACCGACAATTCACACAGAAATAACATGTTATATCTATAAATTATTTTACAAAATGTATTGAAATTCATTGCCACACATTTGTTTTTTTTTTTGTGAGGAAGGGCTGTGACATCTGGTTTATAGTTTTATCTTAATTGAGATAAATGAAAAATGCTCTACGGAGGGATTTAACATTAGTATCCTGTACTCAATAATTTTTGCTTGGTTGTTCTGAACATCTGTATCACTGTAAACTGGTTATTCATCGTTACGTAGTGTAGGAAACTATATAAATTGTTTAGTTGTTGTAATTTCACATTTTATTCGTTCCTTTTAAAGTAGTTTGTTTAAAAGTATAGCAAGGTTGAATAAACATAAATGCATATATTATATAACTGATATAAGTAAGTAAAAAGAAGAAAATTGCTTAAATTCTATGTGTATTCGCTATTATATAATTATTTTGTTTGAATTAATGACATTCAGCTAGTAAAATCTGGAAACAAAGTGATCTCTCGAAAGCATTAATCACAACAAAATTACATGAAAATTACTCCAGTTAAAGTAACATTATATTGAATTGAATTTATATACTAAAATATTACGTGTTGGGTATGGGAAATAAACATGATTATGTATAAAAGACTACTAAGTATTTATCAAAAAATTACTATTGTGAAATATTCTTTATTGTAATCAACTTATTTCATAAACCAATGCACAATCCAAATCGATCAAAAAAAGAACAAAGCCGGACATCGATATGTAACACAAATTTATACATTATTGCAAAAAAAATGTAAAAGAAATGTTACTTACACATGAGTTATTTGTTAAAATGGATAAGAATAATAAAAAAACGAAACACAAGAAGTATTAGGACTAATGTTCCCACCATCCCAATAAAAAAGAAGTACATGAAAAATGAAATGAAAAAGAATATGGTAATAACAACAACCTAGTAGAAGTTTCAGCACGATTGGTATTTCATCATATATCTAAAAACAGTAAATTGAAAATTCAAACTCTACTGTTTCAATAACCTCAAACATGATAATAAAATACTGTGAGTTTAATATCTAATGACATAGCTCGGCTGTTGACGGAAATGGATTTGTCTGTGGAAAAGAATTACATGTTGAAAATAAGACAACCTATAATAATATAAATTGAAACTTGTTTTTTGAACACTATCATCGTTTGCGGCTTCAACAAATTGTACTTAAAATTTGCAATATCGCTCAAGAATGACAATTAAGTTAATGAAAGTTTATTTTTATTCGAGATTTTTTTTTAAATTCCGCTTTTCTGTATTATGAAATATGTTATAGATATTAAGTCAACATTGATATCATATCCTTAAATAGTATCACTGAACAATATAAAAAAACATTCACTGTGTAAATAAAAGATTTGTTGCTAAAAGGTAAATCTGTTATTTGACCTTTGCCCTGTTATTCACCCCATGGCAGAGCGAATGATATATTAATTCGTTAAGTATTGGTTGTCAAATTTAGAAAGAATTCTAACCCTTGCTCTGTAAATGAACTAACCATACACAGGTTAAACACTTTCGTGTCCAGTATAAATCAAGCATCATTGGATGACTACCGTTGAAGAATTCACAAAAGCACATAATTAAATAATATATCAAATTGGCTACAGATTATCGGCTTTCAACAACACAATGTTGTTACATCTCTTACATGTATACATTATTTCATATGCTTTCAACATAGGTGGCAAACAGAAATGTGTTTTCCAAAGTGTGTAAATGTTTCAATGCCAAGGTATTTCAAATAAACTCGATTCAAAAGTTCATAAAATACTAGAATAAATTGTTTCTTATGAAGTTTGATGTTTGATTTTATCCTTATAATAAGATAAAATTTCTTATACATTTATTATATTCTAATAAATGGCTTTACCTGGGACATGTATTTTTTGTGAAAGTTTTCTTTCAAGAAAGGGTACAGAAGTCTGTCTTACAACAACAACTTAAATGTCCCTAGTTTAATTCCATGTCAAATAAAAACATGTTATGTCTTCCTTCTTTGTTGGTGCTATTTTCTTTCTTTCTTTCTTTCTTTCTTTCTTTCATTCATTCATTCATTCATCATTCATTTCTTTTCTTTCTTTTTTTCTTGTATATTTTCTTTCTTTCTATATTTATTTCTTTCACTCTTTCTTTTCTTCTTTTTTGTTCTTTCTATGTTTCTTTGCTTTTCTTTATAGTGTCTTTGTTTCTTTGTTTCTTTCTTTCTTGTATTTATTCTCTCTTTTTTGTAGATTTTTTCTGTTTTGTTTGGTAGGGGAGAAAAGGGGGTTTGATTTCTAAGTAAGACAACCACATTATGTCATTGGTGACACATAGCAGTAGCGTCTCTCTTTGCAAAATGTTTCGACAGACAGTCTTGCTTAAATTTTCATTTTGTTTTATGAGACAAATACGCATTAAAATCGGCATCATTCACGGATATATTGAAATCAAACCTCCTTTTACCGCTTTAATTGAAAATGAGATTTCATCTTTTTCACATTTTATTTTCACTGACAGACAATCGAATGACATTTTGAAATTAATTCGCAAATTGAAGTACAGCTTTGCTCCAACGTATGTACTATAAAAAGTGAGATAGCCAAAATATTCTTTTCGATGAATGAAAATAAGGAGTATAAATTCCTTATAGAAAACATTTAAAGCATATACACACAGTTTTATATGATGTTTCATTCATATTTCGGCACAAAGTCATGCACACCTTATCGCATAATTATAGCATATTGCACAGTTTTCAATCTATATCATACAGCTACACATCAATTGTATACTCAGACTGTCATAATATATAGAATACTTAAATATATTTATCTACTTATATCCTATCCGTATATACAATTTTATAATATTTTATCTTTGTTCCGTCGCTTTCATTGGATAAGCTATATACATGTGCACGGCTTCTGTGAAATGATGAAGTATTTTCATGTTTTCCTCTAAATAAATGGAAGTTCGTGACAAGTTTCATTGGCCCTGTATAAAAGAGTATTTAAATGAACTGTATACAAAAACAAAACTCATAGCAGGGCCTATAAAACCATTCATATTTGACCACAATATCGAAAATAATGTCACTACTTATCAAGCCCTTATTTTATGGTGTTCAATCAATCTCTTATATATTATATGATTATTGATGTGTTCATTGATATGATGTTTATAATTTTTATATATTTTTGCATATTAATCAAGTACTTATAAAATAATTGCCTTACTGACTGCGTTAGAATTGAGTTCACTTACCGAAACGCGGCAGGTTTGTTTAGACACACATACATGTACATGGAAAACAAAGAACTAACATATGCAATTTAACTAGTTTTACTTTTGTCGTGTCTTGTTGGTTTTTTTATCTTTTTTTTGCGCTATGTTAACAGTATGCAGTTTTCATTTAGAAATACAGCTACTTGTAGACTGTAATATCATGTTAAATATTAGATTAAATCATTTTATAAAACCAACTTCATTAACAAATCGGTCAAGGGGGTTTAATTTCTTTTTACAGAATATGAATATGTGGAACACAGTTCTCTCCCTTGCCGATGCTGCGTATATCCATTGATTTGCTCATATTGTTTATTTGTTATAAACATTGTATAATGTTTCAGGTGAAAAATTGATATTGTACTATGCACTCAGTATATTTAATTCATTATGTTTTAATTACCTAAAATACCTGAATTTTATAATTCCACCATATACATATGTACACTCGTTACACTTTTATCGGTTTTGTTTTTTGTTATTTTGTTGTATGTTTATATTATTTTATTGTTTGCTTTTATAATTTTTTTTTATTTAAAAACATATTAAAATTATTTGATTTTGTTATTGCGTACATCAGATAAAGTAAGATAAAATTATTCACTTTAAGATCGATCTAAATATACTTTAACACACGAGTGAAAACTATACGTATTCGCCGTTTCTAATGTAAACAAAAGGACGTGCGTGCGTATAAGTAACTGTTACGTTTATAAATGTAGATAATGACTGAAATGACATGGTATATTGTACAAACAAGGTGTTATCATAATTAGTACATACATAGCCTTTATTGTGTAACATTATGTCTGCCAATTATAGACAAAAACAAACTTGAGCAGACAAATAAATAATGACTGATCCCGTGTCACCTTGAGAAATTGACAAGCGTGCATAGTATCACAGTGTGGCCATACCACGTGACTATGACGTCATTTTTGGCATCATTTCCAAGACAAATGTTGCTCGATTCGGAAAATAAAATAGCCGTAAATATTTTATTTCTGTACCAATTTCTTTGGGATATGCACCAGTCTACGGGGAAAAATAAAAGCTTTCCACAGAATATTGGATCTTCGTCAGTTTGTAAGCCGTTTTATCAAACACTTTGCATAACCTTGGAAGTTGCTTTTCTTGCATATCAGACTGGCGTTTCCGTTAGTTTTACCCATACCGGAAATTTCATCTGGCATGGGGGGTTCCAGATGAGTCGCGTGCTGTACAATGGCACGATAAAGATGACGTCATTTTACCGTTATGAATGATTTTGTAATTCATACGCTGTTGAATGAAAGTAGTTACGGTTGTAATAATATAAATTTTCATTGAAAATAAAGATAAAGAATTTAAAATATAATGGAATATGGTAGAATATGCAAGAAAAAATATCTGACATATGTCGGCAAGCCTCGTTACCGCCCAATGGGCGGGTCACCTCGGGACGGATATTCCGATCCGAACCGCAAAATATGACAGATATTATTAGTATTAGAGCGGGCTTCAGTTGCAAGCTCTTTCGTTTTCTGGCGTTATCTGGTCTACGCCATGATTAAAAGCCATATTTAAATCAACCGGGAGTATCGAAGGCAAAACTCTACCTAAATATGTTCATATTTTTATTATGAATGACATAAATCTTACATTTTCCTTCAATTGTCAATTCTGGCACCTGTTCCAAGTCGAAAAAAAGGACTACAGTTTTAAAGCAGATTTTAAACCCGTTGCAAATTCAAAGCAACATGCCTACCGTTCTCTTTCTATAATTATGTTAACCATGAAAAACATTTTATTTACTATTATACGATTTACATAAACACAAATGAATATTTAAATAATTTTTACTCGCTGCGCTATAAGTGATTTTAAAAGTCGTAAAAAGCATTTGTAAAGAATATAATCATTCTCTCTTTCACGGTAATGATTATGAAAAATCTATAAGTGTCATGAAGCAATACTAAACGCGGAATATTCAAAATAAAGAGAAAACAGAAACTCTAAATGTCGCTAAAAACGGCCAAATTGAAAATGTTGCAGGCTCGGATTGACTAAGCTAGCCTGTCCAATGAATGTGCACATTCAGGATCACTTCCATTTGTATGCTGTGAAAAGGGAACTTTACGCCTCAACGCGACAATTTTAAAGTCAAATGTTATTCTTTTGAAAAGAGTTATTTATACGTATAACCATATATACTCGTATATACTTGGTAAAGAACCTGTAGCAATGTTTTAGTATGATATATTCAGCTTTTTAACACAGTGGCACTCGTTGATAAAAAAATTTTTACATCCTGTTTTCATACCCACGGTAACCGTTTTTCGTGAACTGGATATAACTTCTTTCACTTAGGAACACTAAACACTATTTATTTATTATTGCATTTATTTCTGTTAATAAACTGCATATCTGACAAATTTAGTTAATTATATCAGTCAACCCAGCTTTATCAGAGAGCTTACTAATACACATTGTAATAAAGAGAGGAAGGGAACGGAATATTTATGGTTTGAAAACATTTAAATCGAGTAGAATGTTTTAACAATAATGTCTCTTTCAACTAAATAAAAACGATAGGGCTATTTGGGACTATTTCTTATCGATGTGGTCATCGGCTGTAAATACATGGATTATTGCACGCGGCATGACATGCAGATGTCCTAAACAGGATTTTTGTAGCATTTTAAGATTTAAAAAAGGACCACATTAAAATATAAAACATGATAAACATAATGAATTTGCCAAATAAGGGAATTATCTGATATGTAAATAAAGAAGTAAGTCATTTGACAGTTGAAGTATAAAAATTGAATATACTCTTCAAAAGTAATCGTAATTTTACTTAGTTTATGTTAGCTATCAATTATTCAATGGACGCATCAGTGTCATATGGACCCCAGTTATAGATCTTGCCGATGTTGCTATAACAGATCTTAATGTAAATATTCATATAATTATTGATAATCATTGCTATTTCCGTCTTTTTAAATGTTTTGTTTTGTAAAATCATTTATCTGTTTACTATTTTTACTTTGTTTACTCCACATGGTCTCCATTCCCGCTCTTTATTGATGATGAAAGTGCTTATAGTTTACTTAGCATAAAATGTCAACGTCATGTTAATACGCGTGGCAGTTAGCTGATTAATGTGCATAGTACTTCAAACTGTGATTTCGTTTATTAAACTCTATAGAAATTTATAATACGGCAATTCCAAATATATACCTTTTAAAAGTCTCTCTTTTGACGACAGAAGAACCTATTCGTCACATTCACGTGTGTCAGTGTTTGTCAGTTACTCTTTACAAAAAATAGAATGAAAAAAATTACCTTATTTAACTTAACAACACTCGCGTTAAAGTGTAACAATTTCCGTAGCATACAAAAGTTTTGTTTTTTTTTATTTTATTTTAACTCTTTCTCTCACTAAGAGCACATATATTTCTTATCAATTTCGCCATTGTGAAATATAATAAAACACATTTTAACTACATAGGATTAGATGAGCAATACTTCAAACATCTTCAAAATGAAACCAAAAATATCATTTTTCGACAGGACTGAATCTACGTGTCGTGCACTTTTGCGATACATGTAAGTGTTATTGCTTTAAGAAACATTAGTTTTTTTTCCACAATCTCTTTGTGAAAGATCAACAATAAAAAACTAAATTGTAGAAAGAGTACGGTAGGCATGACGCTTTGCATTTGCAACAGATTCTAAAATCTGCTTTAAACTGTAGTCCTTTTTTTCGACTTGGAACAGGTGCCAGAATTGACAATTGAAGCAAAATGTAAGATTTATGTCATTCATAATAAAAATATGAACATATTTAGGTAGAGTTTTGCCTTCAGTACTCCCGGTTGATGTAAACCTGACTTTTTAATCATGGCGTAGACCAGATAACGCCAGAAAACGAAAGAGCTTGCAACTGAAGCCCGCTCAAATACAAGCAACTTCCAAGGTTATGCAAAGTGTTTGATAAAACGGCTTATAAACTGACGACGATCCAATATTCTGTGGAAAGCTTATATTTTTCCCCGTAGACTGGTGCATATCCCAAAGAAATTGGCACAGAAATAAAATATTTACGGCTATTTTCAATTCCGAATCGAGCAACATTTGTCTTGGAAATGATGCCAAAAATGACGTCATAGTCACGTGGTATGGCCACACTGTATCAGTAAGTAAAGCGATAAAATGACCCGGATTTAAAGATATAAATAGAATCGGTTTACCCCACGCTTTGATAACATCAATACCTTATCGGTGAACAAGCAATGTTCAGGATATTGTATTATTAGTGATTACAGCAGATGGCAAAATTTGTGTCACTTAAAAGAAGTAAAAGCGAGCAGGATTTAAACGATTCGCAAACATCGGAGGAGAAAACACACACTGGTATATACATGTATTTTTGTTTTTAATTTTAAATTTTACATAGATCTAATGTATATCTGTATCTATAAGTTTGCGAAGACATGCATAAATTACTCTACGTTTTTTGATAATGTACATGTACTTATTTACAAGTATATGTTTCAGATTATTGACTTTGAGACACGTGTGTAAAGTAGAAGACGAGTTCCGCCGATAAACGTTATTGACCAAAATATATGGAACGCCGTGACCGTCTTATGTAATCAATGTTTTTGTTATCTTGTGAAACGATGATATTATTTTGTCGTTTGAGCATGTTAACATGTGCAACTTACATCATGTCTTGTCAAATGAACATGCTGACTTGTACAAACAGCATGTTAACTTGTCAAACTATTATGATGACATGCGCAGACAACATATTATCTTGATAAAGTATCGTGATGACTTGTGCAAACAACATGTTAACATGTCAAAGTATAATAATGACTTGTGCAAATGACATGGTAACTTGTCAAAATGTAATGATGACTTGTGCAAACGTCATGTGAACTTGTCAAATTATTGTGATGACATGTGCAAACAGCATGTTAACTTGTCAAAATGTCATGATGACTTGTGCAAACGCCATGTTAACTTGTCAAAGTATAATGATGACTTGTGAATAGGACGTGTTAACTTGTCGAACTATCGTGATGACATGTGCAAACAACATGTTAACTTGTCAAAGTATAATGATGACTTGTGCAAACAGCATGTTAACATGTCAAATAACCATGATGACTTGTGAAGACAACATGTGAATTTGTCAAAGAATCGTGATGACTTGAGAAAATGACATGTTATCTTGTATCATGCTGACATGTCAAAAAGCACTGTTAACTTGTCAAAGTATCATGCTGACTTGTGCAAATACCATGCTTACATGTCAAAATTCAATGATGACATGTGTAAACAGCATGTTAACTTGTCAAATTATCGTTATGACATGTGCATACAGCATGTTAACTTGTCCAAGTATCATGATGACTTGTGCAAACGACATGTTAACTTGTCCAAGTATAATGATGACTTGTGCAAATGCCATGCTAACTTGTCAAAATTTCATGATGACATGTGCAAACAGTATATTAACTTGTCAGATCATCGTGATAACATGTGCAAACAACATGCTAACTTGTCCTAGTATCATGATGACTTGTGAAAGCAACATGTTAACTTGTCTAAATTTCATGATGACATGTGCGAACAGCATGATAACTTGTCAAGGTATCGTGATGACTTGTGCAAACTACATCCTAACTTGTCAATGTATCATGATGACTTGTGCAAACGACATGTTAATTTGTCAAAGAATCGTAATGACTTGTGCAAAACACATGTTAACTTGTTAAGGTATTATGAGCATGTCATCACGATAATTCGACAAGTTAACATGCTGATTGCACATGTCATCATGAAATATTGACAAGTAAACATGTCGTTTGCACAAGTCATTATGATATTTGGACAAGTTAACATGTCGTTTGCACAAGTTATCATGATACTTTGACAAGTTAACATGTTGTCTGCACATGTCATAATGATTATTTGACAAGTTAACATGCTGTTTGAACAAGTCAGCATTGTCTTTAGACAAGATATGATGTAAATTGCACATGTTTATATGCTTAAATGACAAAATAATGTCATCATTTCACAAGATAGCAAAAACATTGATAGCATTAGACAGTCACGGCGTTCCATAAAAATCCGTCTGGATTGATTGTGTGAAATACACAGAAACTGATAAAATGCAACTATTGGATATTCACGTCACATATTGCATGATGTTGAATATTGATACACAATGTTTATTACAATATAAACATATGTTACGAGTTCGTTAAAAGTATATTTCACGCGATCGTTTTACTGACACAAATACACCTATTTTACTAGTAGGTTAAACGAGTCATAAGTTGTCATATAACTTAAGAGAGTCGCTTTAAAGGTATTTACATATTAATTAAGGGATATACACGAGAAATTAATTGCTACTCAGACGACACTTTCTATACTCCATAGTCATTTTGAAGCAAATGTCTTTGTTGATGTTTTGTTAATTTTCAGGGATTAAACTTCTGGTTCAGTTAGCTGAGGGCGACCTTCCGGTACTTGAATTTCTGAACGACTATATACAAGACTTTTTAGACGGCAGTTACCATGGAAACACGGAATTTTACCTGCGATCTCATCAATTTGTCTCACAACTGGAGCAGTTCTACCGCGGAAAGAACTCCCAGTGCCCATATTATCTTATATCCTTTTTCCGGCACATCATTACTCTTGTATCAGAAACGTTGTTTCTTTCTGCGTCAAGTGACGTTTGTAAAGTTGCGGTAGACTCAGTCGTCGTTACTTCACAAAGGGTCAAGGTCAGATTACGAGATTTACAAGCAAACGTGGCTGAAATTCAAGACTTGATTATAAAACTAGAAATTGATATAATTAGGCATTTAAAAGACAGTAAACTCAAACTGAGCAAATATGGCGGTTACTTCGACGATGTGAGACGCCGATGAAGGATGTTACCATGGCAGTAGAAAAGAAAGCGCTCGCTGACAGGGGTTTCTTTCAGAAAGCATCTATGGGAATAGGGGCAGTGTGTGCAGGTAAAATAAATTTAAAAGTGCTTATTATTTTTCAATTTGTTTAAATTGCACAGAATGGAAATAATTAAAAGGTTAATTCAATGTTTGATATGAAATTTGAATTTGTATTCGTATAACGGAACAAGTCGGTTCCTTAAAAACTGGTGTCATCTGTTAGATATGTAAATAAGCTCATTTTATGCAGCTGCTTTGTATATGCATAGACAATTTTAAATGACAAAAAAAATATAAATATGATAAATGATAAACACTTTAACACTTTCCCTTTGATAAATGAATAAATAACTTTACTACTTAATTTGAAAATATGTTTAACTGTATCAGGCATTGCGGAATAGTTTTATTAGAGCCGCATTTCATACACTGTAATGTATACTTAGGTGTGTTAAGGCCTTGGGAAAGATGCTCAAAGCTATGGATTTTAATGAAAATTTTAATAATAAAACAACAAATATTTTAATGATAGAACATTATTGACTTGTTCCTATATTATATGATGAAGTTTCGATAATCACATATGTCACATTTTTCTCACCCTGTGACACATATACAACTTAATTTGAGTAGATTTGTTTTATCGAGCAATATTCATTTTTAAACCCTCAAAATTACGATTTTGAAAGAGATTGTCTATCTAGGTTATGTTGTTTTGTTTGCTGTACCTTTAAAATGTCGTTTCTTGTGGTCATTATGGCAAGGTGAGGATCAAGAACAACTAATTAATGCAGCTTTGTGGTCGGTTGGTACGGGTGTTTCGGTGCATTTTTTCAGATACCACGAGCGCTGCAATAGAATACGGGAAAACTAGCCACAAAAAAGGAAAAAAAAGAAGATTTGGGACATATTTAAACATTGGCTTATAGAATCAGACGGTCTTTGTGCAAAGTTGGTCCTTTTCTCTTCTTTTAGCGGAAAACAATTCTAACACGAAAGTTGACTGAGAAATTGAAACTATTTTTCTGATATATAGTATTTGAATGATATGATATTGTAACAATTTTCTTGCCATCAAGTTCAGTGGAATTCATCAATGGCCATTTGTTATTTCCCTTTTTTATTGCTTTGTGACCTTCACTCAATGTAGTACACACTGACTTTAATGTGAAACATATTTCGGTAACAAATATACATGTTCGACTGTTTTTTAACTTATTTTTTAATTTATATTGGGTGTGTGTTTTTTTTTATTTCTAAATAGAAACGAGGTGTTATGGGGGTATTTTGGTAAGGGTATCTATAATGTCTGAATGTATTATTTCTAAAAGAAAACTGTTTAATTTAAAAATGAAATGTCACGGTTCAGAACTGTTCACTAATTAGGGGAGAAGATGTGTAAGCGGCCGGATAGCTCAGCCGGTAGAGCCGCGGAACGGTATTCCAATGGTCCCGGGTTCGAGTCCCGGTCAGGCTGCACATTTTTCTCACCCTGTGACAGAAATATTGTCATTAGTCATTTACGGGTTTATAAAGTTCGAAGTGTAATATTTCCTAAAGTATGATATGGCAGACGATAAGATTTTAAAATGTCTTTACTAGTTGTACTCGTTTTCTGATTGGTTAGTGTTTTTTTACTTGGAAACGCTCTTTTCACCGCCATTGTTTATGATTTCGTAAGGGACTTTTCTGTTGTGTATCATGTAAGTAAGCTGGACTGGTAGCTTAAAGTAAGTTGATGATTCTTATATCCGTCGCTCAAAATAAAGCACATAGGGTCACAGCTTGTGCCTATTTGATCCATCGATGTTACAAGTTCGATATAAGACTATTACTGCGTTCATGCTGATGAAGTCTAAAGCCCGGTCCGAAACAGTCTTTTCATGCATTCTTTTATTATTAGAAAAGAAACATGTGTTCGTCAAATTATGTCATTCTTTTCGGTAATGTTAACAAATGAATGCTTTATTGAAAACTTATTTATGCATGTATTACATTACTCTATTCTTTCTTGTAAATCATAATATTTGTTAGACGATTGTTTTCTATTGTAAGGTCAGTACATAAAAATTCGTTAATGGTAGCTGAAGTAAGCAAGCACGCTGGAAAAAAAATCGTATATGTTTAGCGTTTTTGTTTTTTTGTTTTGTTTTTTTTTTCAACCAAAGAGTAGGAAATGCTATTTAAAATATATCTTAATTTATTCAAAATTAAACATGCTTGCATTTGCCGAGAAATTTTGTTATAAAACATGTATTTGGGAAATAATTATTTTTCCAAGATAACGTGATATGTCACGAAATCCACCTACTCTACTACGTGATCAAATGCCATGGCAAACGCGACACCTCTTATTTTGATTTATAACATGCATGTAGAATAGATAAACTGTTCATTCTCTTATCTATAAGTATGTTAAAGTAAATAAATCACTGATTATAACTTACTTGCATATGAATGTATTTACGTAAATGATTTAATCTAATATAACAATCTATACAATGGACTGATGTTGAATGTTTAACATGATCTTTCGGATTTTCCGGAAAATATACATTTTTACTTTCTGTTTGTATAACTGCTTTGGGGTTGAATTGTGAATAAATTAAATTGAACAATTTTTTTTAACCCGATGAGGCTAATAGAAACTTCACATGTTGAAATAATCCTTACAATACAAATGCTGTATTATAAAATAAGCGTTATGAAATGAAAGTTCATATTTT
The DNA here is from genome assembly GCF_026571515.1 of Ruditapes philippinarum. Lineage (NCBI taxonomy): Eukaryota > Metazoa > Mollusca > Bivalvia > Venerida > Veneridae > Ruditapes > Ruditapes philippinarum. Next base: position 9,798 of record NW_026856237.1, on the reverse strand, counting down.
TGAGTACAAGCTGAATTATAATTGCTAATGTGTAAAATTATCAGTATATTTAGAATCTTCTCCTAAGTTTGAATCTAAACTTGAGCTAATAGTATTATGACTAGTAATCTATGAATTGCTGGCCGTCTGAGTTCAAACCCCATCAAGGGCTAGCCGCATTTTCCGCGAGCAAGAAACTTCAAACTTATTTCTCAGTACTGGTTGGATCCGTAAACGGATTTGAGAGTGTTTCAATAAGTTGGTAGCTTGCTACATAATCGGCCTTAAATAAATTCTGTATGAACTAAAAACAATTAAAAATGTAAATTAAACATTCTATAAACATGCAATTTTGAAACAATGACACATGTCAAATTTTATTTTTATATGATTATTATAATTGTTAAATATTATATAGTATCCTAGTTGAAATGTGTTTACGACCGACGGAAAATGTTTGCAACAAATGTTTGGTTGTTGATGACATTTGTTTTGTATTTAATTTATTAACTACAGAACATGTACAGTGTTTTTTCGTCACATTTCAACGTGCCATGTTTATCTACAATTCAGAATGCTTCAGAAAGTGCTACACAACACAACAATGCATAATATATTGTGTAAAATTAAAAACTCGTGCACAATATTGTTAAACGATTAACATACAAACTTTTTTATCAATGCAAAAGTTTGCATACCAATTGTAATGGTATTAATTTATTCTACCGTTTTATTAAATGACTATTTCATTATTTTGTAATACGAAGACGAGCATTATGTACTATTTAGTACCTTCCGACATCTATATTGACATTATTTTCATATAAATGTATGTCGACAGTCATATTTGAATGAATGAACGCCGAACAAGTTTTATCGTTAAGTGATAAAATATAATACTTAGATTTATAACGCTTATTTCCCCTGTTTGGTTCCGGATCATAGCTTTAACATATTTACATGATTGATAGACACATACGTTTCAGGTGATACATATTTTTCATTTTGAATTGTACATTTTATATAATATATCTAAAATTTAAATGTAGTTGAATGAATGAAACGAAAACGATTCATTTATTACAAAGCTTTCCTTCATTACATCCAAATTCGCAAACTTTAGTTCATATTCATATTTAAATATGCAGCTTTTACCTCCCTTGTTTTGTTCTTATTTTGAGTATTTATATTAAAATTATAATGTTTTAAAGAAACCTTATGTATTTGATTAGTGTATTGTTGTTAACCAGGTTTTCCGAAGGAAAAAACTGGTTATAAGATTGAGGTATGTCGGTGGGCGGTCGTAAACAATTTCTTCTGTGCGCAACTCCTTCTACATTTCTCAACGGATTTTGACCAAACTTTCACAGAAGCTTTGTCATCAAGTGCCCTGGCGCATATTGTCGGGGTTTTGCGATTGGATAATATTTGACCTAATTATGGCCCTTTGTTTTTTTCCTTATATAGAATATATAGTGAACAATTTCTTCTGTGCGCAAGTCCTTCTACATTTCTCAACGGATTTTGACCAAACTTTCACAGAAGCTTTGTCATCAAGTGCCCTGGGCATATTGTCTGGGTTTTGTGATTGGATAATATTTGACCTAATTACGGCCCTTTGTTTTTTTTCCTTATAAAGAATATATTGTAAACAATTCCTTCTGTGCGCAACTCCTCCTGCATTTCTCCACAGATTTTGACCAAACTTTCACAGAACCTTTGTCATCAAGTGCCCTGGGGCATATTGTCGGGGTTTTGCGATTGGATAATATTTGACCTAATTATTGCCCTTTGTTTTTTTTCCTTATATAGAATATATAGTGAACAATTTCTTCTGTGCTGAACTCCCTCTACAATTCTCAAGGGATTTTGTTCAAACTTTCACAGAAGCTTTGTCATCATGTGCCCTGGCGCATATTGTCAGGGTTTTGTGATTGGATAATATTTAACCTAATTATGGCCCCTTTTTTTTCCTTATACAGAATATATAGTGAACAATTTCTATCGTGCGCAACTGCTCCTACATTTCTCGAAGGATTTTGACCAAACTTTCACAGAAGCTTTGTTATCAAGTGCCCTGGCGCATATTGTCTGGGTTTTGTGATTCAATATACATGTATAGTGAACAAATTCTTCTGTGCTGAACTCATCCTACATTTCTCAATGGATTTTGTTCAAACTTTCACAGAAGCTTTATCACCAAGCGCCCTGGCACATATTGTCGGGGTTTTGTGATTGGATAATTTTTGACCTAATTATGGCCATTCATCAATGTTTTTTCCTTATACAGAATATATAGTGAAGACTTCTTCAGTGGCAATTCCTCCTACATTATTCATGTTTTACATTGCACATAGTTACATTGTTTGTTGCTTGTATTTGTATTTCAAATACAACATATTTATCTACAATGGTGATAATTGAAAACCTGGTTTCATGGCATTGCCATGTTTCTTGTTTATGTTTGTTTTAACAAATGATAAATGCCATATTATACTCTCAATTTTACCCTATTATTGTTGTTTATTTTATTGTTTCTGTTGTTTTTGTTACATACAGTTGTGCATTTACTACATCTTATTAAATGGAGATGTAAACCCCATATTAATCTGGAGATAAAAATGCTTTACACTGATATTTCTTTTTCATCTTTTTTCGCATAAACGTATATTACCCCTTTGCTTCCATTGAAACTTATAAAATTACATTGGTTGTAAAAGTTAAATATATTTGCGCATGATTCGTAGACGTAAAACTCCATAGAAGTAGTGATTTAAATCATCTGAATGGAACTCAAATAAGGACGAAGTCATAGTTTACAAAATGCAAAAAAGTAGTTTCCGGCGAATTGTGTTACATGTACGAGAGTGCATCAATAAATTCGTAAACTAATTTAATAGCGGGAAAATGATGTACCTTAAGTGATTACTCCTTTTCACAGTAACGTCCCATGAACGATTTTCACTTGTCCAATTTCTCGACCCATGACTGGAACACGTGTTGTAGCCCGTCACGTGACATCTCCCGCAGCTGTTTGTCCACGGCACACCTCAGTTCCTCTTTTGACTCAAGTTTCGTACCACAAAGACTGTATTTTAAAGTTGGAAACAGCTAGAAGTCAGAAATTGCTAGATCCGGGCTGTAGGTAGGGTGCGGTAACAGTTCGACGTCGAGCTTTTCTAGTGTATCCATGACAACGTGGCTTGAATGGCTCGGCGCGTTGTCGTGATGTAATATGCACCCGGACCTAAGTAAATGTGGGCGCTTTCTCCTTATTGCCGCCATGAGTGTCGTTCTAAGACTAATGTTGCATAATAGTTCCCAGTGGCTGTCGTATTCGGAGGAACAAAGTTGTTTTGCACTACACCGTATGTATCACAGAATATAATGGCCATAACCTTTCCAGCTGACTTAGAAATTATCGCTTTTGTAGGGGAAGGCGAGGAAATAAGTTTCCAGACAGAACTCTGATGTTTGCTTTCCTGTTCAAAAAATATACGTTTCATTACATGTTATCACTTGATTTAGAACGTAATCGCCTTCTTTACGATACCTCCTGTCCTACTGCTGAAACATTTTCACCCGACGTCAACAAACGAGGCACCCTTCTTACTGAAACGTGGCGTATTCCTAATCTATCAATCATATGAGCTGTACCATATGAAATAGCGAACTTATCTGCTACGTGCTCCATACTTACTCGTCTGTCTCGGAGTATGTACTCCTGAATGGCAGCCACTGTTTCTTCATATGTTACAGTCACTGGTCTGCCTGCACGACTGTCGTGTTCAGTTGCCTCTCTACCGTGTTTAAATCGCTTCATCCGCTTTGAAATGGCAACTTTAGACAACGCTGTAAACTTTTGCAAATCTTCACAAATATCGGAAAAAGACTTTTCGAGTTTTGTGTAAAATTTTATAACGATGCGCTGTTCGTTGACGCAGTGTGACGCCATTTTCGAACGGACGCCCGTAACGTGACGTCATTTACGGTTTATGACGTCATAAGTGATGACGGCAAAGTTGTGTACATACATGTAGCATGATTCAATTTGAAATAATCTGTTTTCACAGCATTTAAAATTTCATTTTAAACTGACCAGTAGTTTTGACGTTATTGAGTTAGTATACGAATTTATTGATGCACCCTGGTATCAAAATATAAATGTGATTTGTAAACAGAAATGACCTCGATTTTAGATTAAACCTAATGATTTAGTTCGAGTTTCTGCTTCCATAAATTGATTTACCGTTTAAGGGTCATCAATTAACCAAGAGTGCTGGTGCGTACCGAAACTTATAATGTTTGAATGTTGATGATTATACAAGCTAACAGTATATATCAATAAACTATACTTACCTTTTCGTTTAAAGACATAATTATTATCCATCAGAAATCCATATTTTTTATTCGTTAGAAATGTCAAACATGTGTTTGATAATGTAAGCTCTGAGCATACATATTACATATATGCGTCTAAAAGGTAGCAAAATGTAAACAAAGTAGTATTTTGACTTCCATACAAAATACTTATTCACTAAAATTATATCAATCGTCAACAAGGCAAAAGATACATAAGATAGTTCAGGTATATAGCAAATGTGTTTATTCTTTTAAACTGAAACAAGTACCAAAAATAAACAGATTTTTTGGAAATAATGATAGCATTTCTTAGACATAATGGGCCTTTAAATTGTTTTTTTTTCAGTGCGCAATACCAAAAAAATGCTGGTTAATTGTGAGATACACATATAGGGTTAACGATTTTCTATTTACGTTGTGTTTATTAGAATTGTTCTATTGCTGCTTTTTTCCTATCTGTGGGCTTGAAAATCATCATACTGTTATTCTAAATAATCATGAAATTATACTTAAGAACAATGAAAACGCACGCCCGCATTATATGTATTTTATTACATGAAAACAAAACACTAACGACTCCATTAGAAATATATCATAACTTTAATACAAAACGCAAACTTAACAACTGAAAATAGTTAAAAATATTTGAAAACAAATGTACACCAGTAAATCGAAGAACCTAAGGTGAAAATCCCAAAATCACACTTTTTCATCACAGTAATGCAAACTTAACAAAGGCAAATAAAAGAAAATAAAGATCTAAAACAAAGTCACTAATAAATGTCTATTTGTAATGTCACTGTCTGGATCTTTAGAAACGACAATGTTCTCCATCAGCGTCTCTTACAGATGTACATCGTCGCCTCATAGACCTTACGGTGCGGATAGCCGCCTGCATTGTATACGCACCGGTTTCAAATATCGACCGGTGTACACAATGAGCCGCCTGTGGAATCTGACGCCATTCGGCGGCCTGTAGTGTAGTGCGAAAACGCTGGTGAAACTGAGAAATTGTAGACCGATGGACGCCAAAACGGTTGGCGCTTTTTTTGTAAGATAGACCAGACTGAATCTGTCCTAAATCTACCCAGCGGTTATTTCTTTGAAGAACCATTGCATACAATTTGCTACAAAGTCTTCAGTAGTGTTTGAAATTTGGTACCTTTTATAGAGGAAAAGTGAGTACATTTTGTATATGCAACTTCCATGTAAGCTTTTACGATTTCTAAACTGACCATTGGCATAGTTCAATATTCATTTCAAGATTTTAATTGCTCATTTCTAGAAAGTTGTGACAACAAGTTAATAGTTAACAGTTCCAAAAAATAAAAGATTTCATTTCATACTAAAGTAACCATGAATTGGTTCAATCTGTTTTTCTGTTGTGATCTTATCACAATTAGCCAAAAGTGTAACTTTTGATTTTTCGGGTACTGTCTTTATTATGCAATAACTTTTTGAATCTTTTTTCATAACTTTAATTAAATTTAATCCAGATAAAACAGAAGTAATGTTTTTTTCCTTAAATGATGAACAACGCCCTTCTCTATTCTTTGAAAATACCCAACTTACTTATGTAAATACGCATAAACATCTTGGACTTACATTGAGTGAAGATGGAAAATGGCACGAACACATTAATAATATTATGACATCAGCTTCTAAAGTTCTAAGCCCAATGCAATCATTGAAATTTAAACTCAAACGAAATACATTAAATCAAATTTATTTATCATATATGCGACCAATCCTCGAATATGCCTCAACTGTTTGGGATGGCTGTAATGAAAATGATAAACATTCTCTTGAAAAGATGCAATATGAAGCAGTGCGTGTTGTCACAGGCCTAACTAGATCGGTATCTATAGACCGTTTACTTAGAGAAATTGGCTGGGTATCTTTGTCGGATAGAAGAATTATGCAAAAATTAATAATAGTTTACAAAGCCCATCAAAACAATGTTCCAAGCTACTTACTCAATCTTTTCCCAAATAGTGTCGCTAATTCTACTCCATACTTCCTCCGAAATGATAACAACTATGTTACAATCGCACGGAGAACACAAATATTCGCAAAATCTTTCATTCCTTCATCCATAGAGTTATGGAACAATTTGGATGATCATATTAGACATGCGGCTTCTCTTATATTTTTAAATCTCGTCTCAAAGAAATTTATAAACCACATACTGTTCCTAAATATTTTGTATACGGAGATCGAAGTTTATCTGTTTACCATGCACATATTAGAAACGAATGTAGTAATCTTAATGCGGATCTTTGTAAAAATCATCTACGAGATAACTCACTTTGTAGCTACTGTACATCCAGTATTGAAGATGCCGAACATTACTTTTTTAAATGTCCCAAATATAACGAAATAAGAGTGCAGTTATTCCGCTCAACTCGCAGTTTCCATCCTTTGAGCGTAAAGACCCTTTTGTTTGGAAAAGAATCTCTTTCTGATGAGAATAACTTATTTATTTTTGATAAGGTACAATTATTTATTAAATTATCGTGTAGATTTGAATCTTAATTTTTTTTATATTATTTGTACTACTTGCCACGTTCAATTGATATCCCTACTTACTGAACTCTATCCCCTTTTTTTCTTTTCTTTTTATATAATGTTTTTCTTCTTCTTTCTCCTTGTGCATTTTTCCCTAATTGCTCTACTATCATACATTTTGGTTTGTAACTGTCTTATTATTATTAGATAATTCAATATATCAGGGAAGAACCGTTTGCTGATGTTGTAAGAACTCGTGGTTCAACCCTTTTGCCACTTTTGTATTAATACTATGATAATATAATGTTATAAATGTGTAAAAACAGCATAAAATATGTTTAATTCAAATCATAACTTTGGTATCTAAATGACCGAAATGTATTCGGTTTTATGAAAATGTGAAAAAAATATTTAAAAGAAATATATTTTCCTTGTTAAAATGCAATTATCCCGACCTTGCGTTTTCATTGTCCTTAAGTATATATCTTATATTCCTGTTTCGCCATGATACAAACGTATTTTAAATGTGGACAACACGTAGCTAGTATACTGTTGCAAAGCAGAAATACTATGTGAATTAAAAATAGTGACCTAGAATGCAGAGACACAAGCAAGAAAATATCTTTGTTTTATTTACTTCCTGATTTCATGGACAGTTACAACATATTAATCATTATCACTGTTGACTGTGTGAACACTTTTACGACTTCTTCGTAAATATTCATGCAAAGGGAGATAATTCTGATCTAAAAAGCCGTAAGTTACCTTGACATTTTACATTATATATTGACATGAACTTGGCAAATCAAACATAAACTTTTACGAGCCCCGACTTTTATAACCACTGTTGCTGTAAGTTGTCTTTATTTCGTGTCAAAAATTATTTTGCTACAGAAAAAGAGACTTTTATCAGTGATACTAGGTAATAATATTATCGTTTGTTTAACATTAAAGGCCGAGTATGCCCTAGAAATGCTATCACTTGTATCAATTTCGGTCCGATAACAAGGTGCCGTATATTTTTATTGCTCTACGGCACTTGATCACGTGGTATGCATGTTTGCCGGACTACTTTTCAAGAAAAAAATATAAAAACTCATTTGCCATATAAATGAACTATGTTTTAGTTCTTCTACTCTGTTGTCATTATAGTGAATGAGAATTGTGTATGGAAGTCAAACTACTACTCTGTTTACATTTTACGGCACATTACTACATAAACATTTCAACTTTTTTCAGTTGCTTAACATCTAATATGCTGTAAATCATTTATTAAAAGATTATTACACACATTTTCAGCATTTCTAAAGAATTTAAAAAAAATATGGATTTCGGAGACATAATATGCTTTTAAGGACATATTTTAATATTGAAGTAAAAAACCGATATCTTTGAAGCAGCATGCCTACATTTATTTAAAAGTAAAATATTGTGAGGTGAAAAAAAAAATTACATATTGCAATTGGTACTTGCACATGTACAATAAAAAAAAATACCAAAAAGTCGTCAACATATGCAAAAATAGCCCTTACTGCGTTAGTCACGCAGAAGAAATATGGTAATAAAATACTGCATAATCAGTCTTAAACCGTCCATAACATGAAAAATATAACTTGCATCTTGAAAGTTTTTACTTTTCTTAAAATTGTAGTACGTTTTTTCTTAAAGGTACTCCACTGAGGCATGATCGAATGTCACAAAAAAAGTAAAATTTCACGAACCGATAATTTTTGTTCCTGCATGTTAGGGACATTTATACAGAATCAGTGATACATTGATATGTCTTCTTTGGCTTGGCAATTCGTTTGAAAGATATGTTATCTCCAATTTCGTGGGAAAAGCGTTTAAACGCCTTTCAGTTTGCAAATTTGAATGTAAACAACGGTCACGTGACGAGTTTCGGGAGGACTAAAAAGCGAAACAATGATTTTTTTGTGTATCGGCAGCAACGAAAGTGCGAAAGTGACACATACCAACGATGCATAAATTTAAGAGCAAATTATGGCTTTGCTTGTTAAATTTCTTGTTGTGCGCATATGTTCATAATAAAATCATTCAAAAGCAATTTCATTATATTTAAAGCATTATATTCTTGTAATCATGTTTTTTTTCTCCGTTACAATGATGAATTTAGCTAAACGTACGGAGTTTGAAACTGGCATACACAAACTTTAAAAATATTCTATATTAAATTGAGTGCTTTCGTGTAATTAATAAATATTATGTATTAAGTTTGTTATGGTTAAAATATCAAGATATGTAGGCTAAGAAAATTTCTTTTATCAAGACCGTGTGATGGGTCCTATTTCAAAGGTCTCTTTGGTTTATCTGACACCCGTTCAGAAAAAAAACACCATAATACCTTTTATACAAGTCAACGAACAAGAAAGCATCAAAAATCACAACACACACACAATTTCATTCCAGAGAAAACGATTTCGTTTGCTCTTAACTCTGATCAAAGCACTGAAAGCACTGGCTTCATGCCACATTATATGACAATTAGGCGTCAACTTTATCAAGATGTAGCCTGGAACCCCGTTGTATCGATCTATTAACCCATAAATCACAACTGCATTTAAAAAATTCAAATGTCCCTGAATATTTATTTTGTATCATTTATTTTGATCCTTTTGCCATAAAGTTTACATGGCAAACATCACTTAATATATATAGTTTTTAGCTTTGGAATATACGGATGTTTACAGACATGTCAAACTGGTTGATTAATAAGGTCACGCCATTATATCGATGCATTGTAATAATCACTCAGTTAGCCAAAGTTTGGGAAGCCTTAACCATCTTTATGTTAGATATTTCAGTCAATTAGAATCTAAGATGTCTGTTTTAAAAATGTCAGCATAAATTTAGGAACTTTTAACAGACAGCAAATGTACTTTTAATAAGAACACATTATTTATAACTCTATTTATTATCTACAACGTCTTC